>NC_092265.1:18181106-18318606 GCF_036320965.1 Panulirus ornatus | reverse complement strand
ACTGTTGGTTCTCAGGAACAATCTTACGTCCTCCCACTGTTCTTTAGAACCAATCTTTCGTCCTCCCACTTGTCATTGAGAACCAACCTCTCGTCTTTCTATTGGTCATTATACTCAACCTTTCGTCCTGCTACTCCTCTGTAGAACCAATCTTTCGTCCTTCCACTGGTCCTTTGGACCATTTTTTCGACCCTCCACTGCTGCATGAAACTATCTTTTCGTCCTACCACTTGTCCTGAGAACCGACCTTTCATCCTCCCACATGTCCTGAGAACCAAGCTTTTGTCCTCTCACGTTATTTGAGAACCAACCTTTTCATCCTCCCACGTACTGAGAACCAACTTTTCGTCCTTCCTCATATCCTGAGAGCTAAACTTTCGTCCTCCCACACGTTCTAAGACCTAAACATTCGTCATCTTCCATGTTCTGAGAACTAACATCTCGTCCTCCCATGTGTCCTGGGACGCAACCTTACGTCCACACACATATCCTGAGAATCAACATTTTGTCTTCCCACATGTTCTGAGAACCAACGTTTCGTCATCCAACGTTCTGAGAAGCAGTACTTCGTCCTCTGACATCTCCTGAGAACCAATGTTTATGAGAACTAACTTTTCGACCTTTCACATGGTCTGAAAACCAAGCTTTCGCCCATTCACATATCCTGAGAACCAACGTGTCGTCCTCCCACATGTCCTGAGAACCAACTTTTCGTCCGCCTACATGGACTGAGAACCAAGCTTTCGCCCTTCCACATCTTCTAAGAACCAGACTTTTCGTTCTCTCTCATGTCCTGAGAATTAACATTTCGTCATCCCACATCTTGTGAGAACCATCCTCTCGTCCTTCCCACATGTTATGAGAATCAATGTTTCATCCTCCCATTTGTCCTGAGAACCAAGCTTTCGTCCTGCCACATGTTCTGAGATCCAAGCTTTAGTCCTTTTTTCCCGCCCATTAGTCCATAGACAGACTTTTCTTTCTCCACTGGTTTGTAGACCCAACTTTTTGGGTCTACAAAACTTTGAGTTCATCCACTGGTCTTAAGAACAAACGTTTCGTCCTCCCATTCGTCATCAGAAATTAAGTATTTTTTTTCTCGTCCTGGCCCATAGAACTAAGGTTTCGTCTTAATACTTGTCCTTAAAACCAACCTTTTTGTCCTCCCACTTTAGACCTTTCACTGGTTTTGAGAACAGACCCCTTGATCTTCCCTTGGTCCTTAGGACACACCATTCGTCTTTCCACTAGTCCTGAGATCCAGCCTTTCGTCCTTTCTCTCTTTTTCTCAGAACAAAGCTTCGTCCTCTCACTGGTCAAGTTTTGTCATTTCTTTGGTCTATGTAACCGAGCTTTGGCCCTCCTCACAACCAAGATTTTCTCCTCCCACCGGTCCTTGGAACTAACCTCTCGTCCTCACGCTGGTATTTAAGAATCAAGATTTCTGCTTCCCATTGTGTCTTACAACCAAGGTTTTGTCCTACCACTCCTCCCTTGAAACATGTCTTCGTCCTCCCACTGGTCCTTAGAAGCAATCTTTCATCTTCCCACTTGCCCTTAGCATATCTTCCTCCCACTGGTAGTGATAACGAACATTTCGTAGCTCCCACTGGCAGTAATAACGAACATTTCGTAGCTCCCACTGGTAGTAATAACGAACATTTCGTAGCTCCCACTGGTAGTGATAACGAACATTTCGTAGCTCCCACTGGTAGTAATAACGAACATTTCGTAGCTCCCACTGGTAGTGATAACGAACATTTCGTAGCTCCCACTGGTAGTAATAACGAACATTTCGTAGCTCCCACTGGTAGTAATAACGAACATTTCGTAGCTCCCACTGGTAATGATAACGAACATTTCGTAGCTCCCACTGGTAGTAATAACGAACATTTCGTAGCTCCCACTGGTAGTGATAACGAACATTTCGTAGCTCCCACTGGTAGTAATAACGAACATTTCGTAGCTCCCACTGGTAGTGATAACGAACATTTCGTAGCTCCCACTGGTAGTGATAACGAACATTTCGTAGCTCCCACTGGTAGTAATAACGAACATTTCGTAGCTCCCACTGGTAGTGATAACGAACATTTCGTAGCTCCCACTGGTAGTAATAACGAACATTTCGTAGCTCCCACTGGTAGTGATAACGAACATTTCGTAGCTCCCACTGGTAGTGATAACGAACATTTCGTAGCTCCCACTGGTAGTGATAACGAACATTTCGTAGCTCCCACTGGTAGTGATAACGAACATTTCGTAGCTCCCACTGGTAGTGATAACGAACATTTCGTAGCTCCCACTGGTAGTGATAACGAACATTTCGTAGCTCCCACTGGTAGTGATAACGAACATTTCGTAGCTCCCACTGGTAGTGATAACGAACATTTCGTAGCTCCCACTGGTAGTGATAACGAACATTTCGTAGCTCCCACTGGTAGTGAGAACCAAAGTTTCATCCTCCAACTGCACATTAGAACCCTAGAACCATACACTTGTCCTCACTTTTGTCCCATGCTGGTGGATGATCGTTCCCACCCATGCTGGTGGATGATCGTTCCCACCCATGCTGGTGGATGATCGTTCCCACCCATGCTGGTGGATGATCGTTCCCACCCATGCTGGTGGATGATCGTCCCCGCCCATGCTGGTGGATGATCGTTCCCACCCATGCTGGTGGATGATCGTTCCCACCCATGCTGGTGGATGCCTGTCCCCACCCATGCTGGTGGATGATCGTTCCCACCCATGCTGGTGGATGATCGTCCCCGCCCATGCTGGTGGATGATCGTTCCCACCCATGCTGGTGGATGATCGTTCCCACCCATGCTGGTGGATGATCGTTCCCACCCATGCTTGTGGATGATCGTCCCCGCCCATGCTGGTGGATGATCGTTCCCACCCATGCTGGTGGATGATCGTTCCCACCCATGCTGGTGGATGATCGTTCCCACCCATCCTGGTGGATGATCGTTCCCACCCATGCTGGTGGATGATCGTTCCCACCCATGCTTGAGGATGATCGTCCCCGCCCATGCTGGTGGATGATCGTTCCCACCCATGCTGGTGGATGATCGTTCCCACCCATGCTTGTGGATGATCGTTCCCACCCATGCTGGTGGATGATCGTTCCCACCCATGCTTGTGGATGATCGTTCCCACCCATGCTGGTGGATGATCGTTCCCACCCATGCTGGTGAATGATCGTTCCCACCCATGCTTGTGGATGATCGTCCCCGCCCATGCTTGTGGATGATCGTCCCCGCCCATGCTGGTGGATGATCGTCCCCGCCCATGATGGTGGATAATCATTCCTGCCCATGCTGGTGGATGATCGTCCCCACCCATGCTTGTGGATGATCGTCCCCGCCCATGCTGGTGGATGATCGTCCCCGCCCATGATGGTGGATGATCATTCCTGCCCATGCTGGTGGATGATCGTCCCCACCCATGCTTGTGGATGATCGTTCCCACCCATGCTTGTGGATGATCGTCCCCGCCCATGATGGTGGATGATCATTCCTGCCCATGCTGGTGGATGATCGTCCCCACCCATGCTTGTGGATGATCGTCCCCGCCCATGCTTGTGGATGATCGTCCCCGCCCATGATGGTGGATGATCATTCCTGCCCATGCTGGTGGATGATCGTCCCCGCCCATGCTTGTGGATGATCGTTCCCACCCATGCTTGTGGATGATCGTTCCCACCCATGCTGGTGGATGATCATTCCTGCCCATGCTGGTGGATGATCGTCCCCACCCATGCTGGTGGATGATCGTTCCCACCCATGCTTGTGGATGATCGTTCCCACCCATGCTGGTGGATGATCATTCCTGCCCATGCTGGTGGATGATCGTCCCCGCCCATGCTTGTGGATGATCGTTCCCGCCCACGCTGGTGGATGATCGTCCCCACCCATGCTGGTGGATGATCGTCCCCACCCATGCTGGTGGATGATCGTTCCCACCCATGCTGGTGGATGATCGTTCCCGCCCACGCTGGTGGATGATCGTCCCCACCCATGCTGGTGGATGATCGTTCCCACCCATGCTGGTGGATGATCGTCCCCACCCATGCTGGTGGATGATCGTTCCCACCCATGCTGGTGGATGATCGTCCCCGCCCATGCTTGTGGATGATCGTTCCCGCCCACGCTGGTGGATGATCGTTCCCACCCATGCTTGTGGATGATCGTTCCCACCCATGCTGGTGGATGATCGTTCCCACCCATGCTGGTGGATGATCGTCCCCACCCATGCTGGTGGATGATCGTCCCCGCCCATGCTTGTGGATGATCGTTCCCGCCCACGCTGGTGGATGATCGTCCCCACCCATGCTGGTGGATGATCGTCCCCACCCATGCTGGTGGATGATCGTCCCCGCCCATGCTGGTGGATGATCGTTCCCGCCCACGCTGGTGGATGATCGTCCCCACCCATGCTGGTGGATGATCGTCCCCGCCCATGCTTGTGGATGATCGTTCCCGCCCACGCTGGTGGATGATCGTCCCCACCCATGCTGGTGGATGATCGTCCCCACCCATGCTGGTGGATGATCGTCCCCGCCCATGCTGGTGGATGATCGTTCCCGCCCACGCTGGTGGATGATCGTCCCCACCCATGCTGGTGGATGATCGTTCCCACCCACGTTGATGGATGATCGTCCTTGCCCATGCTGGTGGATGATCGTCCCCGCCCATGATGGTGGATGCCTGTCCACATCCGTCGGAGCCCGTCAGGTGGTCGATCATGGGTCAAGGTGGTTGATGGTCAGGCAGTTGAGCCTTGCTGGGGTAGAGGACGCTTGCTGCAGCAGAAAGGAGGGAATGTAGAGCATGGAGAGATGGTCCCTCATGGGAGTTTGTCTAGGGATGGACTGGGAATCTGCCCTGGGATGGAGTAGGAGTCTGCCCTGGGATGGAGTAGAAGTCTGCCCTGGGATGGAGTAGAAGTCTGCCCTGGGATGGAGTAGGAGTCTGCCCTGGGATGGAGTAGAAGTCTGCCCTGGGATGGAGTAGAAGTCTGCCCTGGGATGGAGTAGAAGTCTGCCCTGGGATGGAGTAGGAGTCTACCCTGGGATGGAGTAGGAGTCTGCCCTGGGATGGAGTAGAAGTCTGCCCTGGGATGGAGTAGGAGTCTGCCCTGGGATGGAGTAGGAGTCTGCCCTGGGATGGAGTAGGAGTCTGCCCTGGGATGGAGTAGGAGTCTGCCCTGGGATGGAGTAGAAGTCTGCCCTGGGATGGAGTAGGAGTCTACCCTGGGCTGGATTTGAAGTCTGCCCTGGGATTCCGCCCCAGAATTCCTATATCTCCGGGGAATGGACCACTTGTGTACCCTGATCATGCTGGAGTCCATCATCTGGACTGATAAGCTGCTCACGGCCGCTTGGTTTTTGTCGTCGCAAAGTGTAACAAAGAGATGGCTAACCTCTGCTGGAGATCCTGTTCACAACAAATGGACACATGAGACGCCCATGCAGGAGCTGGGACTTCCCGGGTGCGGGTGATAGTGTGGTGGGCGAGGTAATGCTCTGTGTAAGTCAAGAGTTATAACGAGTAGTGATAATATGCCATGATGATCGTAGGTTCTGATGAATGAGACAGTCTACCCTGGGCTCCGCTGGTCCTGGCTACAGCTTCGGAATCTACCCGTCAGGCAGGCAACTACGGCCACACAAACCACTTTTTGTGTGTCATCAAATCTTTCGTATTCTCCTTGGTCGTGAATGTTGTTGCAGATGGGTCTACCTCTCACTGGTGGACATTACTTGTGGCCATTAGTGTGGGCCATCAATATTACTTATAATTGTGAACCATTAATGTTGAGCATCACTTTGGGCCATCATTGCTGACTATCACTGATGACTTTGTCTGGTTCAATAGTAGTGACCATAAACGTGAGCCATCAGTGCTGACCATCAGTGCTGACTATCAGTGTGACCATCAATGTGGGCTATCAGTACTGACCATCAGTGTGGGCTATCAGTACTGACCATCAGTGTGGGCTATCAGTACTGACCATCAGTGTGGGCTATCAGTACTGACCATCAGTGTGGGCTATCAGTACTGACCATCAGTGTGGGCTATCAGTACTGACCATCAATGTGGGCTATCAGTACTGACCATCAGTGTGGGCTATCAGTACTGACCATCAGTGTGGGCTATCACTGCTGACCATCAATGTGGGCTATCAGTACTGACCATCAGTGTTGGCTATCAGTACTGACCATCAGTGTGGGCTATCAGTACTGACCATCAGTGTTGGCTATCACTACTGACTATCAATGTGGGCTATCACTGCTGACCATCAATGTGGGCTATCAGTACTGACCATCAGTGTGGGCTATCACTGCTGACCATCAATGTGGGCTATCAGTATTGACCATCAGTGTGGGCTATCAGTACTGACCATCAGTGTGGGCTATCAGTACTGACCATCAGTGTGGGCTATCAGTACTGACCATCAGTGTGGGCTATCACTGCTGACCATCAATGTGGGCTATCAGTACTGACCATCAGTGTGGGCTATCAGTACTGACCATCAGTGTGGGCTATCAGTACTGACCATCAGTGTGGGCTATCAGTACTGACCATCAGTGTGGGCTATCACTGCTGACTATTGATGTGGGCTATCACTGCTGACCATCAATGTGGGCTATCAGTACTGACCATCAGTGTGGGCTATCAGTACTGACCATCAGTGTGGGCTATCAGTACTGACCATCAGTGTTGGCTATCACTACTGACTATCAATGTGGGCTATTAGTACTGACCATCAATGTGGGCTACTAGTACTGACCATCAGTGTGGGCTATCACTGCTGACCATCAATGTGGGCTACTAGTACTGACCATCAGTGTGGGCTATCACTGCTGACCATCAATGTGGGCTATCAGTACTGACCATCAGTGTGGGCTATCAGTACTGACCATCAGTGTGGGCTATCAGTACTGACCATCAGTGTGGGCTATCAGTACTGACCATCAGTGTGGGCTATCACTGCTGACTATTGATGTGGGCTATCACTGCTGACCATCAATGTGGGCTATCAGTACTGACCATCAGTGTGGGCTATCAGTACTGACCATCAGTGTGGGCTATCAGTACTGACCATCAGTGTTGGCTATCACTACTGACTATCAATGTGGGCTATTAGTACTGATCATCAATGTGGGCTACTAGTACTGACCATCAGTGTGGGCTATCACAGCTGACCATCAATGTGGGCTATCAGTACTGATCATCAATGTGGGCTACTAGTACTGACATTCAGGGTGGGCTATCACTGCTGACTATCAATGTATTCTATACTGACCATCAGTGTGGGCTACCAGTACTGACCATCATCGTAGACTATCAGTACTGACCATCAATGTGGGCTATCACCGCTGACTATCAATGTGGGCTATCACTACTGATCATCAATGTGGGCTATTACTGCTGACTATCAATGTGGGTTGCCAGTACTATCACTGTGGGTTACCAGCACTGACCATCAGTGTTGGCTATCACTGCTGACCATCAATGTGGGCTACTAGTACTGACCATCAGTGTTGGCTATCACTGCTGACCATCAATGTGGGCTACCAGTAGTGACCATCAGTGTTGGGTACCAGTACTGACCATCAGTGTGGGCTATCACTGCTGACCATCAATGTGGGCTACTAGTACTGACCATCAGTGTTGGCTATCACTGCTGACCATCAATGTGGGCTACCAGTAGTGACCATCAGTGTTGGGTACCAGTACTGACCATCAGTGTGGGCTATCACTGCTGACTATCAATGTGGGACATCACTGCTGACCATCAATATTGCCATCATTGCCGAGTATCAGTGTGGGCCGATAGTAACGACTATTAATGTGAGGAATCATTAATGACTTTTAATGTGGGCCATTAATACTGATTATCAGTGCGTTATCAGTGCTGACCATCACTATGGGCTATTAGTAATGATCACTAGTGTGGGCTATTAGTAATGGCCATTAATGTGGGACATCTGTATGAAGCATCCATGTGAGCCATCAGGGCTATCAGTGTGGTCCATTAGTTAGTATTAACTGTTAGTGTACGGAATCAGTGTGGGCCATAAGTGTTGTGGGCAGCACTGATGGCTTACTATGATGGTCAGTACAAATGACCCTCAGTGATGGTCAGCAATGATGATCTAAACAAATGGTTAGTAGTGATGGTCAATGCTGTTGGTCAGCAGCTAGGTTAGGGCAATTACGTTTTAAAAACTAAATTACAATTATGTTTACAAATACTTTCCATTTTTTTAATTACAATTATAATCACAAATATATTATAGTTACATTTACGACGAGAAATCATTTATAATTACAATTACGATTAGAATATTCCATATTTGGAAATTTTGTAAGAAACACTAACTTTGCATTGTAATGTTATCCTTTATTCATAAACAAGTGTCACAAACTATTTTTAAAACAAAAATAAAGTTTTCATTTTAGTAGAATTTTGCAGCAGATGGTAACCATAACTCTGCCTTGTAGTTTGTCAAACACTTCGCTATTGTACTTTATCAGTGATACTGAACAAGTGACACCAACTTGACTTTCGTAAGCACTAAAAGAATTACCGGCAATGTTGACAACTGGATGTGATGGTGGATGTGATGTTGCAGATGCAGCAGTACAGCCAGTCAGTCACCTGCTCTCTTGCTGGGTTCTTAAGTGGATGGAAAGTTTGGGACACTTTTTCCCAGTATAACATTAGATCACTTGAAAATGTCACGGTTTCTTCCTGCACATCATGTTGCTTCAACACAAGACTCACTGACACTGTGCTTCCCTCTGATCAACGTGGATTTTGGAATGTCGTTGAACATTCTGATATCAAGGAGAAAAGTAGAGTGGGAAAAGAGGATGGGCCAAGTGGAGGAGGGGATAAAGAATGGGCCAGTGGAGGAGGACAGAGAATTAGCCAAGTGGAAAGGGGATAGTGGACGAACCAAGTGGAGGGGGATATAGGATGGACCAAGTGGAGGGAGGATAGAGGATGGGTCAAGTTGAGGGGGGATAGAGGATGGGTCAAGTGGAGGGGGTAGAGGATGGGCGAGTCCGATTAATATTATAAGAAATAAGACTACGTAGTCAGAGGACCTTAAGGGTCGGATATGGTGTAAGTGTAGTGGTAGGGTTCAGGAGCCAATAGGTCAAATTTGATAGCAAAATGGTCGTGATGGACGGACGAGCACCCAGGTAGGTAGGGTTCTCATGAATAGTTCTAGCTTCGGCCTCGCCAATGTCGTCCCGGTTAGAGGCTAACCAGTCTTTGTGGTGTAAACTGGAATCTGATGCGTAGTGCACCTGAGCGTGTGGATGTGAGGAGAACACACCTTCATAACAAGAACACAAGAAGTCGAACAGTTATGTATGGAGAACTTGAAGGAGGGAGGTCGGGGTAGGGGTAAACGAAATGCAGAAGCAACGTATGGAGGAAGGTAGAAACATTTTGAGCCAGATGACTCAAAGTTTGGAGACTTAAGATCCACGAGGCAAGCAATAGTTTTGCTTTTTCTTTTTTATAAAAAAGAAAATACAAATACAGTAGGCACAAACTCCAACCTTGGAGTGAAAACGACAATGAAGATTTTAGCTGAAAATCTTATAGTACGAAGGACAAGCTGCATTGGGCGGTTGGGTGTCAGTGAGAAGGGGAAGGTACCCGGGCCCGGGGGTCCAAAAGGAGCCCCGGGAATTTCCTGGGATCTCAGAAAATACAGAAAATCAACAAAGCGCTCCATTCCACCTCTCTCTCTCTCTCTCTCTCTCTCTCTCTCTCTCTCTCTCTCTCTCTCTCTCTCTCTCTCTTTCTCTCTCTCTCTCATCTTCCATAACCTTTTTTGGCCTTACATCTCATGGCATAAAACCGTAGAGGGTAAAAGGAGGATGACTAATGGAGAAGGGAAGGGGATCCGAAAGAAACTTTGTAACCCTTGGTAAAATTCCTCTCAGAATCGCTGGGTTACGTAACATACGCCACACTGGTGCCTCACACCGCCGCAGCTACCACTATCCCTCCAGAAACCCAGGCGGTATACGTAGCCCCTGGCCGGTGGCTGCCTCCCACCACGACCACTACTGCAGGAGAAGAGCAGCGAGCGCCACCTTGTGGGTCATCAGTACTGACCATCAGTGTGAGCCATCAGTGCTGCCTATCAGTATAGGGCATCAGTATTGACCATCAGTGTGGGCCATCAGTGTTGACCACTAGTGTGAGCCAGCAGTACTGACCATCAGTGTAGGTCATCAGTGCTGACCATCGTTGTTGATCCTTAGTTCTGACTATATGTAGCAAATTTTTGTTCCTGGGTAGTAAGTGCTGTTTCCTAATTGCTTATGCATAAAAAGTAGAGAATAAGTCTATTATTCCCTTCAAACTTTGTTTCTGTGACCAGGACAGTGATGTTTTGAAATTTGCCTATTTCCAGTTGGACATCGGGTGAATCTGCGCATTTTTGTTCACATAAAGTCAGAAAAAACAACAACATAAGAATCAAAATTAAAATGTATTTACACTAATGTCAAACAGAAGTGATCACAAATGATTTAGAAGTGAATTGTTTTTCGAGATTTACGATTGTACTGAAAATCACTTTCACGAATCAGACCCCCAAAATAATCTACCACAGTGTTCTCTTTATATGTTTCTTAGTAGCGGCGTTCAAACTTCAGTATATCCTGATGGAAAGGCTCGCCTTGCTCCTCCAAATGTGCTACTATGTTCTTGAATTCATCAAGACGAGCGGATATCATGCAACCCATTTCGCCGTAGTTCCTCACCATAGTCTCAACCAGCTCCACATAGTTTTCGGCCTTGTGATTGCCCAGGAAGCCCCGAACCATTGCGACAAAGCTGTACTGCGCTGCTTTCTCCTTCCAGGGAACCTCTTAGGGGATTCCTTACACTCCAGGATCTTCTTTATCTGTGGTCAGACAAAGACACCTTAACGAAGAATTCTTGAAAGGTTCTTGAAAGCTGCAGACTCCTTATCTAGAGCTGTCACAAATTGTTTCATTAGGCCTAAATCTTATGTGCAGCGTTGGTATCAATTCTATGTGCAGGGTTGGTCCACCAGTGGCTCCCACTTGACGTTGTTCATCCCCAAATAGAATTTGGTTTGCTGTGGCCAGAATTTGTCTTAATCCTCGGAGGATAGACATGCCGAAATAAGCCTTGTAGGCCTGGCATATCTTAGCTGGTGTTGCCACGGACTTTTTCGCCCTTGTTTTGATAAATTGGCCGGATGCTTACAGCCTTCAGATGCCACCTCAGAAAAATGTATGTATATGTATCCACTCAGGCAGCTAGATTTAAACTGAAGTGGTTGGCTTAAGGCCCTTATATTCATATTATTATTCATACAGCTGGAAACTTCTAGAAAGCTCTATGTCAGCTACACAGCACTGAATCTGTCTTGAATATTTTGAAAAATATGTACAAGATATCACTTTCCTGTTCACAGAAGCAAAGTTTCAAGGGAATGATAGCCATTTTCTATACTTTTTTTTAGACATAATCAGTTAGAAGATATCACTTATTACCCAGTAACAAAAAAGTGAAAATTTGTTACACAGTGAGCTATCAGTGTTATCCATAGTTGGCGACCATCAGTGGGGATCATTAATAATGACTACCAGTGTGGGTTATCACTAATGACTGTCATATCATTGTAGGCCATCAGCATTGACCATCAGCGTGGGCCATCAATGCTGACTGTCATTGTGGGCCATCACTGCTGATTTTCAGTGGTAACCATCAGTGCAAAGCATTATTGTGGGCCATCACTGATGACCATCGCTTGGGCCATCACTATGGACCATGAGAACAGACCATCAGTGTAGGCCAGCAGTATGGGCCATCATCGATGACCATCAGTGCTACCCATCGATGTGAGTGTGGGCTGCCTTCAGCATGGATCAATCTTAGTGCCATCAACGTGCACTACTTCTGCAGGATAAAATGATTATCAAACTATTTCTTGGTGGTAGAATTATGTAGGATATTCCAGATAACGTTGGATCCTTAGCTAAGTTCAAGGCCTCATCCACCCAGTTTCTCTCCCTTTAGGAACTCACGACTTTCCCATGTGCTTTGGTTGCTCTGTGACTCCGCCATCCAACACAGGGACACAGCAGTGTCACCGTAACATTCAGTCGCTCAATGATATCCCACAATACACTGTATGCCTGTAGTTATATACAGTTGTACATATATGGTGACGTTTTATGGCGTGACTGAAGCGTCACCTCTCTGCCAGTCGGTGGCAGTGTCAACATCGAGGTATTGGGAAGCATTTGAAAGTGAGGAAAGCGAGACGACAGTAGCACGAGGTAACCTGCGGGATCCGAAGTGGATCCGGGTGCCAAATAAGGGCCCCACCTAGACGGGTGGAACAGTTTTTGGCAAACCAACTGCGCAACAAACTTGCCACCGGTACTGATCCCGTGTGGTGCAGGAGGAGTAAGTACCTTTGTACAAGACCAGTTTAAAGGTCAACAGAAGCCGCGGCCAAGAACTTAGTTACCTTGCCCCTCTCAACACTGTCCACCAGTTGTGCCCCTCTCAACACTGTCCACCAGTTGTGCCCCTCTCAACACTGTCCACCAGTTGTGCCCCACTCAACACTGTTCACCAGTTGTGTCCCTCCCAACGCTGTCCACCAGTTGTGCCCCTCTGAACACTGTCCACCAGTTGTGCTCCTCTCAACACTGTCCACCAGTTGTGCCCCACTCAACACTGTCCACCACTTGTGCCCCGCTCAACACTGTCCACCACTTGTGCCCCTCTGAACTCTGTCCACCAGTTGTGCCCCGCTCAACACTGTCCACCAGTTGTGCTCCTCTCAACACTGTCCACCAGTTGTGCCCCACTCAACACTGTCCACCAGTTGTGCCCCGCTCAACACTGTCCACCACTTGTGCCCCTCTGAACACTGTCCACCAGTTGTGCTCCTCTCAACACTGTCCACCAGTTGTGACCCTCTCAACACTGTCCACCAGTTGTGCCCCGCTCAACATTGTCTACCAGTCGTGCCCCTCTCACCACTGTCCACCAGTTGTGCCCCTCTCAACACTGTCCACCAGTTGTGCCCCGCTCAACATTGTCTACCAGTCGTGCCCCTCTCAACACTATCCACCAGTTGTGCCCCTCTCAACACTGTCCACCAGTTGTGCTCCTCTCAACACTGTCCACCAGTTGTGCCCCGCTCAACAGTGTCCACCAGTTGTGCTCCTCTCGACACGGTCCACCAGTTGTGCCCTCTTAAACACTGTCCACCAGTTGTGCCCCTCTCAACACTGTCCACCAGTTGTGCCCCTCTCAACACTGTCCACCAGTTGTGTCCCTCTCAACACTGTCCACCAGTTGTGCCCCTCTCAACACTGTCCACCAGTTGTGCCCCTCTCAACACTGTCCACCAGTTGTGCCCCTCTCAACACTGTCCACCAGTTGTGTCCCTCTCAACACTGTCCACCAGTTGTGTCCCTCTCAACACTGTCCACCAGTTGTGCCCCTCTCAACACTGTCCACCAGTTGTGCCCCTCTCAACACTGTCCACCAGTTGTGCCCCTCTCAACACTGTCCACCAGTTGTGCCCCTCTCAACACTGTCCACCAGTTGTGTCCCCTCTCAACACTGTCCACCAGTTGTGCCCCTCTCAACACTGTCCACCAGTTGTGCCCCACTCAACACTGTCCACCAGTTGTGCCCTCTCAACACTGTCCACCAGTTGTGCCCCTCTCAACACTGTCCACCAGTTGTGCCCCTCTCAACACTGTCCACCAGTTGTGCCCCTCTCAACACTGTCCACCAGTTGTGTCCCTCTCAACACTGTCCACCAGTTGTGCCCTCTCAACACTGTCCACCAGTTGTGCCCCTCTCAACACTGTCACCAGTTGTGTCCCTCTCAACACTGTCCACCAGTTGTGCCCCTCTCAACACTGTCCACCAGTTGTGCCCTCCTCAACAATGTCCACCAGTTGTGTCCCTCTCAACACTGTCCACCAGTTGTGCCCCTCTCAACACTGTCCACCAGTTGTGCCCCCTCTCAACACTGTCCACCAGTTGTGCCCTCTTAACACTGTCTACCAGTTGAGCCCCTCTCACCACTGTCCACCAGTTGTGCCCCCTCTCAACACTGTCCACCAGTTGTGCCCCTCTCAACACTGTCCACCAGTTGTGCCCTCCTCAACACTGTCCACCAGTTGTGCCCCTCTCAACACTGTCCACCAGTTGTGCCCCTCTCAACACTGTCCACCAGTTGTGCCCCTCTCAACACTGTCCACCAGTTGTGTCCCTCTCAACACTGTCCACCAGTTGTGTCCCTCTCAACACTGTCCACCAGTTGTGCCCCTCTCAACACTGTCCACCAGTTGTGCCCCTCTCAACACTGTCCACCAGTTGTGTCCCTCTCAACACTGTCCACCAGTTGTGCCCCTCTCAACACTGTCCACCAGTTGTGCCCCTCTCAACACTGTCCACCAGTTGTGCCCCTCTCAACACTGTCCACCAGTTGTGTCCCTCTCAACACTGTCCACCAGTTGTGCCCCTCTCAACACTGTCCACCAGTTGTGCTCCCTCTCAACACTGTCCACCAGTTGTGCCCCTCTCAACACTGTCCACCAGTTGTGCCCCTCTCAACACTGTCCACCAGTTGTGCCCCTCTCAACACTGTCCACCAGTTGTGCCCCTCTCAACACTGTCCACCAGTTGTGCCCTCTCAACACTGTCCACCAGTTGTGTCCCTCTCAACACTGTCCACCAGTTGTGCCCCTCTCAACACTGTCCACCAGTTGTGCCCTCCTCAACACTGTCCACCAGTTGTGCCCCTCTCAACACTGTCCACCAGTTGTGTCCCTCTCAACACTGTCCACCAGTTGTGCCCCTCTCAACAATGTCCACCAGTTGTGTCCCTCTCAACACTGTCCACCAGTTGTGTCCCTCTCAACACTGTCCACCAGTTGTGTCCCTCTCAACACTGTCCACCAATTGTGCCCCTCTCAACACTGTCCACCAGTTGTGCCCTCCTCAACACTGTCCACCAGTTGTGCCCCTCTCAACACTGTCCACCAGTTGTGCCCCTCTCAACACTGTCCACCAGTTGTGCCCTCCTCAACAATGTCCACCAGTTGTGCCCCTCTCAACACTGTCCACCAGTTGTGCCCCTCTCAACACTGTCCACCAGTTGTGCCCCTCTCAACACTGTCCACAGTTGTGCCCCTCTCAACACTGTCCACCAGTTGTGCCCCTCTCACCACTGTCCACCAGTTGTGCCCCTCTCAACACTGTCCACCAATTGTGCCCCTCTCAACACTGTCCACCAGTTGTGCCCTCCTCAACAATGTCCACCAGCTTTGCCCCCTCTGAACACTGTCCACCAGTTGAGCCCCTCTCAACACTGTCCACCAATTGTGCCCCTCTCAACACTGTCCACCAGTTGTGCCCCACTCAACACTGTCTACCAGTTGTGTCCCTCTCAACACTGTCCACCAGTTGTGTTCCTCTCAACACTGTCCATCAGTTGTGTCCCTCTCAACACTGTCCACCAGTTGTGTCCCTCTCAACACTGTCCACCAGTTGTGCCTCTCTCAACACTGTCCACCAGTTGTGCTCCTCTCAACACTGTCCATCAGTTGTTTCCCTCTCAACACTGTCCACCAGTTGTGTCCCTCTCAACACTGTCCACCAGTTGAGTCCCTCTCGACACTGTCCCCCAGTGTGCCCTCTCAACACTGTCCCCAGTTGTGTCCCTCTCAACACTGTCCACCAGTTGTGTCCCTCTCAACAATGTCCACCAGTTGTGCCCTCCTCAACAGTTTCCACCAGTTGTGCCCCTCTCAACACTGTCCACCAGTTGTGTCTCTCTCAACACTGTTTACCAGTTGTGTCCCAATCAACACTTTCTCCCAATTGTGCCCCTCTGAACACTGTCCACTAGTTCTGTCCCTCTCAACACAGTCTACCAGTTGTGCCCCTCTCAACACTGTCCACCAGTTGTGTCCCTCTGAACACTGTCCACCAGTTCTTCACAAAATGATTTTTCTCAGTTACCTCATTTATGTACATACTTGGTTAGTTATCTTGACAATCAACAACTGATGGCAACTTAGCCAGACTCTGTAACATACGTCACCAGTACAATGTACTAGATTCATCTGTTACAACGAACTGTGTCTCGTAAGGACGGTACAGTACGCATCTCTGGGAACCATCAACAACGCCAGGCTTACCAATCTGGAGCTACACCACGTCCATCCTACTCATCCCTTCCTGAAATATATTGTGAAGCAACGAGTTCACTAGAGACCAGGTGTAACTGTGCAAGTCCTGTGCTACACAACTAGTTTCCTGTGAACCCGCTCATCCTGAGGTGAGGCAAGTTGGACCAACCCCACCATCCAACGGCTTCGTTCACCGTCTACTCTGGTCACATGGTGAGGGTAACAAGCGTACATGATAAGGGTGTCTAACCACCTGATATACGTTACTGTAAGACGGAGGGAGCTGAAGGTATTGCAGAAAATATGCTTCTGTTAGGAGTGTAGTTTCAAGAGATGGGAGACAGGATGGGAACATTGAGAGGAGAAAGATAAGCGTTGTTCATGTATACGAGCTGCTGGCAAGGGCAGTAGAGAATGTGTGAGACCATCTGATGCTGTAGTACTGCTGTATGGAGCATCAACACTAGTACTGACAGTCACTGAGAAAGAAGAACAGGACACATCTGCAGGAAGATTGTTGTAAATAATGTTAGACATGTGATTGAGACTTTGTCGTAAGGAATGAAGATTTAATGACCGGATGTAAACACCCACGCGTCAGTCTGAGACGAAGGAAGGTACAGTTGAAGAGGTCTGAAAGTGCAGAGAGGATGGGAAACAACAGAGGACTCAGAGGGTCGCTGAAGGCAAGAGATACGTGGGAGGAGAGCCTGAGAAGAATAAATAGCAAGATGACTGGATATGTTGGCAAGAGACGTGA
Organism: Panulirus ornatus; assembly: GCF_036320965.1. Classification (NCBI taxonomy): domain Eukaryota; kingdom Metazoa; phylum Arthropoda; class Malacostraca; order Decapoda; family Palinuridae; genus Panulirus; species Panulirus ornatus. The sequence goes on along the minus strand of NC_092265.1, from coordinate 18,301,599 downwards.
AGGTGCGGAGCTCAGCGTGGCAGAAGCGAAAGAGGTGACGCACGGCTCAACTGAATGGCAGACCATCGCGTCAGCATTATGTTGCTGGAGTTCGATGGAGAGTTGAGTCAGTAAGTGTCTTAACTTCCTCTCCCCATCCAGTGGTACTATGGCTGCGTCTCCCAGTGACAAAGCTACGCTAATCTTTACTTCTTTAACTCTGTTTAAATGACTCCAACATTCCCTCACCTCCTGACTCATGCCATTTCACTTCTATGCTCTCCCCATGATATCATATCGGATGTCACTTCCCTCTCTAGATACATGTCAGGTGTATGGACCAAATGGCGTCACTCCTCGTGCGTTGAAGGAATGCGTCTCCGAACTGGCGCCTGGGCTTGCATATCTCCTTCAGTTTGGCCTAAAACCAAATCTTTTCCTTCTGGTACACTTGCATGAGACAACTCATCCCTAAGAATGGCGAATCTTCTCATTCTTCATTATTGCTTTGACTTTTACTGTTTCCAACTTTTGAATCTCTCAACTACCATTTCGTCAAGCATTTTGTATCAGTGTACTTTTGGCACAGCGAGATCCATTTGGAGAAAACTTTTCAAAGGATGAAGCATCTGGTTTGATATTCAATTTTCCATCTTTTGGATTTTCTCCCCTGTTCTGTTCTCTTACATCAAGCTTCCTCGTCACTTGATCAAATTTCTTAAGTGTTCCTTGGTCACTTCTTTCCAGTCAACAGCTATGTCCCCGAGGGTTCTGGTCTGTGGTCTATCCTCTTGCTCCTTTACATGAAGAATTTCCTTCCTTCAACAAATAACGAGATACATTAACATGGTGAAGACCGCCCAACACTACATTACAAGTCCACTCTATCTTCTCACTCCTATCGAGTGAGAAGATAGAGCGGACTTGAGTATTTTGAAGTGAGTATTTTGAAGGCTTGTTGAATGTGTTTGATGATACAGTGGCAGATATAGGGTGTTTTGGTCAACGTGGTGTGAGAAGTGAGAGAGGTCAGGGAGAATAGTCTGGTAAACAGAGAAGAGGTAGTGAAAACATGCGAAAGATGAAAGTCGGCAAGCCGGCGTGTTTGGATGGTATTGCAGAGGAATTTATTGAAGAATGGAGTGACTGTCGTTGACTGGTTGGTAAGGATATTCAGTATATGTATGGTTCATGGTGCAGTGGAAGAGGATGTGTGGATCAGGTGTTCGCTTCAAAGAATGTATGTGAGAAATACTTAGAAAAACATGCAATTGTATTTAGCATTTATGGATCTGAAGAGAGCATATGACAGAGTTGATAGAGATGCTCTGTGGAAGGTATTAAGAGTATGTGGTGTGGGAAGTAAGTTGCTAGAAGCAGTGAAAAGTTTTTATCGAGTATGTAAGGCATGTGTACGAGTAGGAAGAGAGGAAAGTGATTGGTTATCAGTGAATATTGGTTTGCGGCAGGGGTGCGTGATGTCTCCATGGTTGTTTAATTTGTTTATAGATGGGGTCGTCAGGGATGTGAATGCAAGAGTTTTGGAGAGAGGGGCAAGTATGCTGTCTGTTGTGGATGAGAGGGCTTTGGAAGTGAGCCAGTTGCTGTTCGTTGATGATACAGCACTGGTGGCTGATTCGGGTGAGGAACTGCAGAAACTGGTGAATGAGATTGGTAAAGTGTGTGAAAGAAGAAAGCTGAGAGTAAATGTGAATAAGAGCAAGGTTATTAGGTTCAGTAGGGTTGAGGGATAAGTCAATTGGAGGGTAAGTTTGAATGAAGAAAAACTGGAGGAAGTGAAAAGATATCTGGAAGTGGATTTAGCAGCTGCTTCCATGGAAGTGGAAGTGAATCACAGGGTGGGGGAAGGGGCGAAGGTTCTGGGAGCGTTGAAGAATGTGTGGAAGGCGAGAACGTTATCTAGGAGAGCAAAAATGGGTATGTTTGAAGAAATAGTGGTTCCAACAATGTTTTATGGTTGCGAGGCATTGGCTATAGACAGGGTTGTGCGGAGGAGGGTGGATGTGTTGGAAATGAGACGTTTGAGGATGATATGTGGTGTGAGGTGGTTTGATTAAGTAATGAAAGGGTAAGAGTGATGTGTGGTAATAAAAAGAGTGTGGTTGAGAGAGCAGAAGAGGGTGAACTGAAATGGTTTGGGCACATGGATGAGTGAGGAAAGATTGACAAAGCGGATATATGTGTCAGAGGTGGGGGGAACGAGGAGAAGTGGGAGACCAAAGTGGAGGTGGAAGGATGGGGTGAAAAACATTTTGAGCGATCGGGGCCTGAGCACACAGGAGAGTGAAAGGCGTGCAAAGAATAGAGTGAATTAGAACGATGTGTCATACCGGAGTGGACGTGCTGTCAATGGATTGAACCAGGGCATGTGAAGTGTCTGGGGTAAACCATGGAAAGTTTTGTGGAGCCTGGATGTGGAAAGGGATTTGTGGTTTTGGCGCATTACACATGACAGCTAGAGACAGTGTGAACGAATGTGGCCTTCTGTCTTTTCCTAACGCTACCTCGCGTGTGCGTGGGGGTAGGGGGGTGCCATTTCACGTGTGGCAGGGTAGCGACAGGAATGTATGATGGCATCAAGTATGAATATGTGCATGTGTATATATGTATATGTCTGTGTATGTATATGTATGTATACGTTGGAATGTATAGGTATGTATATGTGCATGTGTGGGCATTTATGTAGATACATGTGTATGTAGGTGGGTTGAGCCATTCTTTCGTCTGTTTTCCCTAACGCGGGAGACAGCGACAAAGTATTATATATATATATATATATATATATATATATGTATATATATATATATATATATATATATATATATATATATATATATATATATATATATATATATATATATATATATATATATATATATATATATATATATATATATATATATATATATATATATATATATATATATATATATATATATATACATATATATATATATATGCAAAGGTGAGTAATGTGGGAGTTGCAAATGGAAATATTGAAGAGGTTGTAGATTTGTGCGCTGAAAAAGGACTGGTGATTGGGAATACCTGGTTTAAAAAGAGAGATATACATAAGTATACGTATGTACGTAGGAGAGATGGCCAGAGAGCGTTATTGGATTACGTGTTGATTAATAGGCGCGGGAAAGAGAGACTTTTGGATGTTAATGTACTGAGAGGTGCAACTGGAGGAATGTCTGATCATTATCTTGTGGAGGCGAAGGTGAAGATTTGTAGAGGTTTTCAGAAAAGAAGACAGAATGCTGGGGTGAAGAGAGTGGTGAGAGTAAGTGAGCTTGGGAAGGAGACTTGTGTGAGGAAGTACCAGGAGAGACTGAGTACAGAATGGAAAAAGTTGAGAACAAAGGACGCAAGGGAAGTGGGGGAGGAATGGGATGTATTTAGGGAAGTAGTGATGGCTTGCGCAAAAGATGCTTCTGGCATGAGAAGCGTGGGTGGTGGGCGGATTAGAAAGGGTAGTGAGTGGTGGGATGAAGAAGTAAGATTATTTGTGAAAGAGAAGAGGGTGGCATTTGGGCGATTTTTGCAGGGAAAAAATGCAAATGAGTGGGAGATGCATAAAAGAAAGAGGCAGGAGATCAAGAGAAAGGTGCAAGAGGCAAAAAAGAGGGCAAATGAGAGTTGGAGTGAGAGAGTATCATCAAATTTCATGGAGAATAAAAACATGTTTTGGAAGGAGGTAAATAAAGTGAGTAAGACAAGGGAACAAATGGGAACATCAGCGAAGGGGCCTAATGTGGAGGTGATAACAAGTAGTGGTGATGTGAGGAGGTGGAGTGAGTATTTTGAAGGTTTGTTGAATGTGTTTGATGATAGAGTGGCAGATATAGGGTGTCTTGATCGAGGTGGTGTGTACAGTGAGAGGATTAGGGTAAATGATTTAGTAAACAGAGAAGAGGTAGTGAAAGCTTTGCGGAAGATGAAAGCCGGCAAGGCAGCAGGTTTGGATGGTATTGCAGTGGAATTTATTAAAAAAGGGGGTGACTGTATTGTTGACTGGTTGGTAAGGTTATTTAATGTATGTATGACTCATGGTGAGGTGCCTGAGGATTGGCGGAATGCGTGCATAGTGCCATTGTACAAAGGCAAAGGGGATAAGAGTGAGTGCTCAAATTACAGAGGTATAAGTTTGTTGAGTATTCCTGGTAAATTATATGAGAGGGTATTGATTGAGAGGGTGAAGGCATGTACAGAGCATCAGATTGGGGAAGAGCAGTGTGGTTTCAGAAGTGGTAGAGGATGTGTGGATCAGGTGTTTGCTTTGAAGAATGTATGTGAGAAATACTTAGAAAAGCAAATGGATTTGTATGTAGCATTTATGGATCTGGAGAAGGCATATGATAAAGTTGATAGAGATGCTCTGTGGAAGGTATTAAGAATATATGGTGTGGGAGGAAAGTTGTTAGAAGCAGTGAAAAGTTTTTATCGAGGATGTAAGGCATGTGTACGTGTAGGAAGAGAGGAAAGTGATTGGTTCTCAGTGAATGTAGGTTTGCGGCAGGGGTGTGTGATGTCTCCATGGTTGTTTAATTTGTTTATGGATGGGGTTGTTAGGGAGGTAAATGCAAGAGTTTTGGAAAGAGGGGCAAGTATGAAGTCTGTTGGGGATGGGAGAGCTTGGGAAGTGAGTCAGTTGTTGTTCGCTGATGATACAGCGCTGGTGGCGGATTCATGTGAGAAACTGCAGAAGCTGGTGACTGAGTTTGGTAAAGTGTGTGGAAGAAGAAAGTTAAGAGTAAATGTGAATAAGAGCAAGGTTATTAGGTACAGTAGGGTTGAGGGTCAAGTCAATTGGGAGGTGAGTTTGAATGGAGAAAAACTGGAGGAAGTGAAGTGTTTTAGATATCTGGGAGTGGATCTGGCAGCGGATGGAACCATGGAAGCGGAAGTGGATCATAGGGTGGGGGAGGGGGCGAAAATTCTGGGGGCCTTGAAGAATGTGTGGAAGTCGAGAACATTATCTCGGAAAGCAAAAATGGGTATGTTTGAAGGAACAGTGGTTCCAACAATGTTGTATTGTTGCGAGGCGTGGGCTATGGATAGAGTGGTGTGCAGGAGGATGGATGTGCTGGAAATGAGATGTTTGAGGACAATGTGTGGTGTGAGGTGGTTTGATCGAGTGAGTAACGTAAGGGTAAGAGAGATGTGTGGAAATAAAAAGAGCGTGGTTGAAAGAGCAGAAGAGGGTGTTTTGAAGTGGTTTGGGCACATGGAGAGAATGAGTGAGGAAAGATTGACCAAGAGGATATATGTGTCGGAGGTGGAGGGAACGAGGAGAAGAGGGAGACCAAATTGGAGGTGGAAAGATGGAGTGAAAAAGATTTTGTGTGATCGGGGCCTGAACATGCAGGAGGGTGAAAGGAGGGCAAGGAATAGAGTGAATTGGAGCGATGTGGTATACCGGGGTTGACGTGCTGTCAGTGGATTGAATCAAGGCATGTGAAGCGTCTGGGGTAAACCATGGAAAGCTGTGTAGGTATGTATATTTGCGTGTGTGGACGTATGTATATACATGTGTATGGGGTGGGGGTTGGGCCATTTCTTTCGTCTGTTTCCTTGCGCTACCTCGCAAACGCGGGAGACAGCGACAAAGTATAATAAAATAAAATAATATATATATATATATATATATATATATATATATATATATATATATATATATATATATATATATATTTAGATGATTGATAAATAGCATCACTAAAAGGTTGCACAATACATGAGCAATTACCATGGAAAGTATGCCAAAGTAACCATCCTGCTAAGCCCAGAAACCAGTGATGCCAACGAAGCACTAAGGCACAGCGATGTTGGCACTCCTTGTTACAATACGACACCCCCCAACACACACACACACACACACACACACACACACACACACACAAACAAACATAACCAGACATAAAAGTGCTTGAAATGGTGTTACCGGACTCAGCCCGTAATTGGTTACAGCGCGAGCTACACATCATCTCTGTGAATGTGTCTTCCTCGTCAGTAGACGGGGGCGAACTTCTCGTACCAGGAGAGAGGTGCCTCATGTAAGCTTGTCCCTGCCCGCATGACAGCCTCAGTGTTGCAGAAGTCCTATTAAAGGTGGGTCTGTGTAGATGTATGATAATAATGCTCTGCGCTATGGTATAATGTTTTTTAAGTGGTCATTAATCTCGAATCTAAGTCACTCATACTATCTACAATAGATCTGAAGAGGTGTGTGTATGTGTGTGTGTTGTGTCAGAAGGCCAGTGACTGCCGCATGACGGTGAATCTTGCCACAATATGTGTCTATGAGAAAGGATCTTCTGGTTCTTGGCGGGAAATAAGTGTCAAGCCAAAATACGAACAAGGCACATCATTACCTTACGATACCTTATCTATCTATCTGACGTCGCCAACATGCAGGACACTACTTTACGGGCAGCTGTCGGGGATATTGAAACACACTGACGTTCTAATTTTGCAACATTCATTACTTATAATGAGTTATATTAAATGCGCTCAAGTAGAAAGGCAAAACTGGTGTCAGGGTGAAGAGCGGCGTCCTGGTCGTGGGATCTGGCACGAACCGGATGTAAGTGATTGTGGCTGGCAGGCTGGATCACAGGACCCTCCCTTCACCCACAAATACCATGAATGGTCGGGTGTCAGACGGGAGTTGCTGCATCTGATGACCGTCGACAACTAAATGGTCGTTACTTAAGAGATTGTTCCATACGTGCTGGATATGCAAAGTGAATCTCAGAATACTATTAGATTTGATGGGTACGAATCTGTACTATAGTGTAAACGTGAGAAGCAAAAATTATCATCAACTACTCTGCACATGTCTTCAGAACGAGTAGAAGTAACATGGTGAGTGTACGAGATAAAATGACTCGGCCGTTGCATCATGAGAGCTCATGAATGCCACAGACGTCAACATTCCATCTTAGATAAACCGGATCCTGACGTATTTCGTCTTACTTTCTAACATAAGAGTGGGAGGACTCCAAACATAACTTACAGCGGGGTTCCTTGCGTCGTGTTATGATGTCTTGCACTTCCTTCATGAAACTTACATAAGATGTTGAACGAAGACGGTAAGGTTGTACGATATATGCATGTCAGGTATAGGTGCACGACTTTGACCAGGTAGTCAGAGGGGCTAGAAGTAAACAGGTATTAGCAGTATAGTATTCTAAGATGTTGTAAAACGTATTTTAACGTATGATCCTTTTGTACATGACAGCCCTTTCATCCAATAAACATTGGTAAAGTGTGTGAAAGAAGAAAGCTGAGATTAATGTGAATAAGAGCAAGTTTATTAGATACAGTATCGCTGAGGGACAAGTCAATTGGGAGGTAAGTTTGAATGGAGAAAAACTGGACGAAGTGAAGTGTTTCAGATATCTGGGAGTGGATTTGGCAGCGGATGTAACCATGGAAGCGGAAGTGAGTCACGGGATGGGGGAAGGGGCGAAGGTTCTGGGAGCGTTGAAGAATGTGTGGAAGGAGAGAACATTGTTTCGGAAAGCAAAAATGGGTATGTTTGAAGGAATAGTGGTTCCAACAATATTATATGGTTGCGAGGCGTGGGCTATAGATAGGGTTCTGCGGAAGAGGGTTGATGTGCTGGAAATGAGATGTTTGAGGACAATATGTGGTGAGAGGTGGTTTGATCGAGTAAGTAATGAAAGGGTAAGAGAGATGTGTGGTAATAAAAAGAGTGTGGTTGAGAGAGCAGAAGAGGGTGTGTTGAAATGATTTTGTCACATGGAGAGAATGAATGAGGGAAGATTGACACAGAGGATAAATGTGTCGGAGGTGGAGGGAACGAGGAGAAGTGGGAGACCAAATTGGAGGTGAACGGATGGAGTGAGAAAGATTTTGAGCGATCGGGGCCTGAACATGGAGGAGGGTGAAAGGCGTGCAAGGAATAGAGTGAATTGAAACAATGTGGTATACGAGGGTGGACGTGCTGTCAATGGGTTGAACTAGGGCATGTGAAGTGTCTGGGATAAACCATGGAAAGTTCTGTAGGGCCTGGATGTGAAAAGGGAGCTGTGGTTTCGGTGCATTACACATGACAGCTAGAGACTGAGTGTGAAAGAATGTTGTCTTTTCCTAGCGCTACCTAGCGCGCGTGCGGGAGGGAAGGGGGTTCCATTTCATGTGTGGCGGGGTGGCGACGGGAATGGCTGCGGACAGCAAGTATGAATATGTACATGTGTATATATGTATTTGTCTGTGTATGTATATATATATATATATATATATATATATATGTATACATTGAAATGTATAGGCATGTATATGTGCGTGCGTGGGCGTGTATGTATATACATGTGTATGTGGGTGGGTTGGGCCATTCTTTCGTCTGTTCCTTGCGTTACCTCGCTAACGCGGGAGACAGTGACAAAGTATAGTGAAACAAAAATATATGTATATATATATATATATATATATATATATATATATATATATATATATATATATATATATATATATATATATATGTATATATCATACAAACCTCCAACAGCCAGGATCGAACCTGGGACCCCTGTGCAAAAAGCAGGAATGCTAACCGTTAGGCTATGGGCCTGGCTGATAGGAAATAACTATTCGAATACTAAGTACTCGAATACCCTTCGTCTCACATTAGTGAGCAACGGGGTCTACACCGGTTATTTCCCAACAGGCGCACATAGCCAGCAGGTAGCATTTTACCGAACCTAACTGTACAACGCGGAGGTATATGAAGATATTCCCTGGGGTCCCGGGTTCGATCCTGGCTGTTGGAGGTTTGTATGATCTATGAAGGTGCGCATTTGTATGCACTTTCTACGTATATATATATATATATATATATATATATATATATATATATATATATATATATATATATATATATATATATATATATATATATATGTATGTATTTTGCTTTGTCGCTGTCTCCCGCGTTAGCGAGGTAGCGCAAGGAAACAGACGAAAGAATGGCCCAACCTACCCACATACACATGTATATACATACACATCCACACACGCAAATATACATACCTATACATCTCAATGTACACATTGGGGTTCTGGCCCCCCGCTCCCGTCCCCTTTAGTCGCCTTCTCCGACACGTGAGGAATGCGTGGGAAGTATTCTTTCTCCCCTATCTAAATAAATAAATATATGTATATATATATATATATATATATATATATATATATATATATATATATATATATATATATATATATATATATATATATATATATATATATATATATTCCTATGAGTCCACGGGTAATATAAAACACGATAAGTTCCTAAGTGCACTTTCGTATAATAATCACATCATCAGGGGAGACACAAGAGAGAAATGTAACAGTCAGTTGATATACAACGAAGAGACGTAACTTGCATGTTTACCAAATGGCGTGCTAGCTTGGGCACTGGGCCAGGGTCCTTGAGACTAATCACAGACAAAAGTGCTTGTCCGGGTCAGGCCATCAGTGTAACATGAAAAGGGCAAAAACTAATAATCAAGAGAGAAAAAAGAAGAGAAGAATGATGTAAAAGATTTTCTTTTTTCTTAGGGAGAAAATATGTCTTTCATAATATAGGCAGGTGAAAGTTAAGGAAAAATAGAAGTCATGAGTAGGAAAAATTTCTTCCTGGGCTTAACAGTGTAAAAGAGGAAACAAACACCATAAGGATCCATCCTTGTGTTGACAACAGCCGCTCCGCGGTCTTGTGACGTAGTGGATTTCATAATAATGCCAGGTTTACTTAATGACGAGGCCAATAAAACAGCCAGCCCTTAACACCAGACAACATAGTGATGTAAACAAAAACAAAAGAAAGAGATAATCAACGATAAGCCTCAGGAAAAGTGGGTTACGTTTCCAGGTCAGACTGAGAGAGTTGACCTGTTCTAATACAGGTATGCAGAATCACTAACGGCTTCGATGATCTCGCTCGAACCAGCTGCTTAAGGATAGATTCGCCTGATGTCACTCATGGTAATGGATATACTTTAGTGGGCAAACATAGGTTCGAATCCTGGTTACGGCAGTCGATCCACAGTTAACCCAGCTGTTCATCCTTCCCCAGGGGATGGTCGATAAAATGGGTACCTGGCTCAGACTAGGGTATATATATATATATATATATATATATATATATATATATATATATATATATATATATATATATATATATATATATATATATGTATTGTATATATGTATATATATATATATATTCTTTCTTTCTTTTAAACTATTAGCCATTTCCCGCGTTGGCGAGGTAGCGTTAAGAACAGAGGACTGGGCCTTTTTTGGAATATCCTCACCTGGCCCCCTCTGTTCCTTCATTTGGAAAATTAAAAAAAAAAAAGAAAAAAACGAGAGGGGAGGATTTCCAGCCCCCCGCTCCCTCCCCTTTTAGTCGCCTTCTACGACACGCAGGGAATACGTGGGAAGTATTCTTAATTCCCTATCCCCAGGGATAATATATATATATATATTATATATATATATATATATATATATATATATTTTTTTTTTTTTTTTTTCTTGCTTTGTCGCTGTCTCCCGCGTTTGCGAGGTAGCGCAAGGAAACAGACGAAAGAAATGGCCCAACCCACCCCCTTACACATGTATATACATACGTCCACACACGCAAATATACATACCTACACAGCTTTCCATGGTTTACCCCAGACGCTTCACATGCCCCGATTCAATCCATTGACAGCACGTCAACCCCGGTATACCACAGCGCTCCAATTCACTCTATTCCTTGCCCTCCTTTCACCCTCCTGCATGTTCAGGCCCCGATCACACAAAATCTTTTTCACTCCATCTTTCCACCTCCAATTTGGTCTCCCTCTTCTCCTCGTTCCCTCCACCTCCGACACATATATCCTCTTGGTCAATCTTTCCTCACTCATTCTCTCCATGTGCCCAAACCATTTCAAAACACCCTCTTCTGCTCTCTCAACCACGCTCTTTTTATTTCCACACATCTCTCTTACCCTTACGTTACTTACTCGATCAAACCACCTCACACCACACATTGTCCTCAAACATCTCATTTCCAGCACATCCATCCTCCTGCGCACAACTTTATCCATAGCCCACGCCTCGCAACCATAAAACATTGTTGGAACCACTATTCCTTCAAACATACCCATTTTTGCTTTCCGAGATAATGTTCTCGACTTCCACACATTCTTCAAGGCTCCCAGAATTTTCGCCCCCTCCCCCACCCTATGATCCACTTCCGCTTCCATGGTTCCATCCGCTGCCAGATCCACTCCCAGGTATCTAAAACACTTCACTTCCTCCAGTTTTTCTCCATTCAAACTCACCTCCCAATTGACTTGACCCTCAACCCTACTGTACCTAATAACCTTGCTCTTATTCACATTTACTCATAACTTTCTTCTTTCACACACTTTACCAAACTCAGTCACCAGCTTCTGCTCTTTCTCACATGAATCAGCCACCAGCGCTGTATCATCAGCGAACAACAACTGACTCACTTCCCAAGCTCTCTCATCCCCAACAGACTTCATACTTGCCCCTCTTTCCAAAACTCTTGCATTTACCTCCCTAACAACCCCATCCATAAACAAATTAAACAACCATGGAGACATCACACACCCCTGCCGCAAACCTACATTCACTGAGAACCAATCACTTTCCTCTCTTCCTACACGTACACATGCCTTACTTTCAACTTCAAACTATTCGCCATTTCCCGCATTAGCGAGGTAGCGACACATGCCTTACATCCTCGATAATAACTTTTCACTGCTTCTAACAACTTGCCTCCCACACCATATATTCTTAATACCTTCCACAGAGCATCTCTATCAACTCTATCATATGCCTTCTCCAGATCCATAAATGCTACATACAAATCCATTTGCTTTTCTAAGTATTTCTCACATACATTCTTCAAAGCAAACACCTGATCCACACATCCTCTACCACTTCTGAAACCACACTGCTCTTCCCCAATCTGATGCTCTGTACATGCTTTCACCCTCTCAATCAATACCCTCCCATATGATTTACCAGGAATACTCAACAAACTTATACCTCTGTAATTTGAGCACTCACTCTTATCCCCTTTGCCTTTGTACAATGGCACTATGCACGCATTCCGCCAATCCTCAGGCACCTCACCGTGAGTCATACATACATTAAATAACGTTACCAACCAGTCAACAATACAGTCACCCCCTTTTTTAATAGATTCCACTGCAATACCATCCAAACCCGCTGCCTTGCCGGCTTTCATCTTCCGCAAAGGGTAGTGAGTTGTGGGATGAAGAAGTAAGAGTATTAGTGAAAGAGAAGAGAGAGGCATTTGGACGATTTTTGCAGGGGAAAAAATGCAGTTGAGTGGGAGACGTATAAAAGAAATAGACAGGAGGTCAAGAGAAAGGTGCAAGAGGTGAAAAAAAGGGCAAATGAGAGTTGGGGTGAGAGAGTATCATTAAATTTTAGGGAGAATAAAAAGATGTTCTGGAAGGAGGTAAATAAAGTGCGTAAGACAAGGGAGCAAATGGGAACTTCAGTGAAGGGCGCAAATGGGGAGGTGATAACAAGTAGTGGTGATGTGAGAAGGAGATGGAGTGAGTATTTTGAAGGTTTGTTGAATGTGTTTGATGATAGAGTGGCAGATATAGGGTGTTTTGGTCGAGGTGGTGTGCAAAGTGAGAGGGTTAGGGAAAATGATTTGGTAAACAGAGAAGAGGTAGTAAAAGCTTTGCGGATATATATATATATATATATATATATATATATATATATATATATATATATATATATATATATATATATATATATATATATATATACGATAATGGGATGGCCTTGATTAGGGCCACAGCTACCCGTGCCGTCTCTGCTGACATAAAAGAAAAAAAAAAGGGAAAGATATACCACTGAGAGTGGTTGAAAGCCGTCCCATAAATACGTTGAAGCAGAGACGATAAATATTTCACTTCAGGTCCACTACTGACATTATTTACACCTTCACTAAGCGATAAGTTTATTGGTCTGCCAATTTGAAAAAAAAATCTGTCTTTCTACCCCTGCCAAATTAATAAAGGTTTTCACTTCAACCATCACAAACAGCCTGGTTAGGATCCGCTGGCCTTTTGTTGTTTGAATTCAGTTGTATTCAAATGTATTCAGTTATATCCCGCCAAGTTAGTATGTCGAGCTATAACTGTCACATATGTCTGACCAGCACTCCACATAAGGAGGACTCATCTGACTGTACAGGTGGAGCAACTTTTCAGAAGACGAAAAAAAGTTGCCATGCGTACAAGACATACATACATACATACATACATACTATGTGGGACTTTGTTAAAGATAGATGAAATGATATATTTTATGATCGTCGCGTTCAGCGGTTTAATCATAAAATCGTTAAAGTATATGACAATCATGAGAAGCTTTAGAGATAGATGGATATATATTCATTGACCACAGTTTTCAACGATAATGCCTAATACACATATAAATATAATCAGAAAATAAGAACATTAGCTCCGGTACACTAAGATACACAACCATAGTCCAATAAAAGGTCTCAAACTATTTTGCATGATGAACATGTGAAACCAATTTGTAGTAGGCTTGGTTGAATACATTATCTCTATGTACATAGAATATCATGGACAATCTTACAGGCAAAGTCACTGGTATCTTTCGAAAGCAAGTCATTTAAGGAATTCAAATCTTATAAATATCTAAAATTTTGAGCGATAGGACAGGCCTCAACCATATGTTTCTTATTGTACACGGCTACATAACCGCAGTCGCTCTTCCACCCACAAACTCGCCTGCTCCACCTCCCCGTCTCAATAGCCAAATGCTCTAAGCCTTGCATAAGACATTATGAATGAATAATTCAGTGCATGCTTTCTGGTGCATACATCATGCACTGTAATATCTGGGTATATATCCTTATTAACACTGCATCTTGATGAGTCTGAATTCGTCATTGAATTACGTACATTACCTACTAACGAAGAATAATCTAGGACATTGTTGTCTAACATATCCCTGACAGTTCTTCCAATAACAGTATTACAAGAAATAACAGAGTTGATAGCAAACTCATAGTTAAAGTACCCTAGATCTTTCACTGATAAATCCCTTACGTTAACAAAGAAATCATCCTATAGAGTTCAACCCAAACCTCCCATTGATACCAAGAATCGTTTAGTTCTCCCTTTTGATAATGATTTTACTTTCCATGTTGCTTAAATCCTTTGATGCAAATGTTGCCTTCAGCAACAATAATACTATAAAGAATATCTTAATCAGGAATTCACCAGAAAGTTCTGGATGCATCTATAAAGTGCCACGTAGAAATTGTGATAAGTTTTATGTTGGACAGACTGGTAAGGATCTTTGTGTTAGACTTTAGCAATATAGATATAGTATAAGAACAGGACAAGAATCAAATGCCTTATTCAATCACGTTAAGAACTATGATCATTGTTGTGACTGGAGTAATGCCATCTCAGTTATGAACTCTAACTCCAGTAGTACTAAAAATATCGTTGAATTTTTGTTATCATATACACAAAGAATTAGAACCTTAATATTAGTGAGATCTATGCAAATTGGATAGCTTTATTGTTGATAGAATCTGTAAACAATTCCCCTTCTGATCCACATCATAAGTTTGTGATATGCTCGTTGCCTAGGACAGTGTTTACCAAATGGCGTCCTAGCTACGTCTCTTCGTTGTATATCAATTGACTTGTATGTCTTTCTTGTATCTCCCCTGCTGATGTGATTATTACATGAAAGTGCCCTTGGGAAGTTATCGAGTTTCATTGATCACGCGCTAAATTGCGATCCTATCCAATATAATTTTTTTCTCAACAGTCGCTGTCTCCCGCGTTAGCGAGGTAGCGGAAGGAAACAGACAAAAGAATGGCCCAACCCACCCACATACACATGTTTTACATACACGTCCACACGCGCACACATACATACTTATACATTTCAATGTATACATTATTTTATTTTTTTTTATTATACTTTGTTGCTGCCTTTATTCATTTCCGTCGCCACCTCGCCACACATGAAATGAAAACCCCCTCCCTCCTCATGTGTGCGAGGTAGCGTTAGGAAAAGACAACAATGGCCATATTCGTTCACACTCATTCTCTAGCTGTCATGTATAATGCACCGAAGCCACAGCTCCCTTTCCACATCCAGGCCCCACAAAACTTTCCATGGTTTACCCCAGACGCTTCACATGCCCTGGTTCAATCAATTGACAACACATCGACCCCGGTATACCACATCGTTCCAATGCACTCTATTCCTTGCACGCCTTTCACCCTCCTACATGTTCAGGCCCCGGTCGCTCAAAATCTTTTTCACTCCATCTTTCCACCTCCAATTTGGTCCCTCACTTCTCGTTCCCTCCACCTCTGAGACATACACCCTCTTTGTCAATTTTCCCTCACTCATTCTCCCCATGTGACCAAACCATTTCAATACACCCTCTTCTAGTCTCTCAACCACACTCTTTTTATTACCACACTTCTCTCTTACCCTTTCATTACTTACCCGATCAAACCACCTCACACCACATATTGTCCTCAAACATCTCATTTCCAACACATCCACCCTCCTCCGCACAACTCTATCTATTGCCCACGCCTCACAACCATATAACATCGTTGGAACCACTATTCCTTCAGACATACCCATTTTTGCTTTCCGAGATAATGTTATCGCCTTTCACACATTTTTCAACGCTCCCAGAACTTTCGCCCCCTCCCCCACCCTGTGACTCACTTCCGCTTCCATGGTTCCATCCGCTGCCAAATCCACTTCCAGATAATTAAAACACTTCACTTCCTCCAGTTTCTCTCCATTCAAACTTACCTCCCAATTGACTTGTCCCTCAACCCTACTGTACCTAATAACCTTGCTCTTATTCACATTTACTCTCAGCTTTCTTCTTTCGCACACTTTACCAAACTCAGTCACCAGCTTCTGCAATTTCTCACCCGAATCAGCCACCAGCACTGTATCGTCAGCGAACAACAACTGACTCACTTTTCAAGCTCTCATCCACAACTGACTGCATACTTTCCCCTCTCTCCAAAACTCTTGCATTCACCTCACTAACAACCAACAACCCTATCCATAAACAAATTAAACAACCATAGAGACATCACGCACCCCTGCCGCAAACCGACATTCACTGAGAGCCAATCACTTTTCTCTCTTCCTACTCGTACACATTCCTTACATCTTTGATAAAAACTTTTCACTGCTTCTAACAACTTGCCTCCCACACCATATCTTCTTAATACCTTCCACTGAACATCTCTATCAACTCTATCATATGCCTTCTCCAGATCCATAAATGATACATACAAATTAATCTGTTTTTCTAAGTATTTTTCACATGCATTCTTCAAAGCAAACACCTGATCCACACATCCTCTACCACTTCTGAAACCACACTGCTCTTCCCCAATCTGATGCTCTGTCCATGCCTTCACCCTCTCAATCAATACCCTCCCATATATTTTCCCAGGAATACTCAACAAACTTATACCTCTGTAATTTGAGCACACACCTTTATCCCCTTTGCCTTTGTACAATGGCACTATGAATGCATTCCGCCAATCCTCAGGCACCTCACCATGAGTCATACATACACTGAATATCCTTGAGAAGAGAGAAGCGTTTGGACAATTTTTGTAGGGAAGTAGTGCGAATGACTGGGAGATGTATAAAAGAGAAAGGGAGGAGGTCAAGAGAAAGGTGCAAGAGGTGAAAAAGAGGGCAAAGGAGAATTGAGGTGAGAGGGTAAATTCTGGGGAGAATAGAACGATGTTTTGGAAGGAGGTAAATAAAGCGCGTAAGGCAAGAGAACATATGGGAACATCAGTGAAGGGGACTAAGTGAGAGGTAATAACAAGTAGTGGTGAAGTTAGAAGGAGATGGAGTGAGTATTTTGAAGGTTTGTTGAATATGTTAGATGATAGAGTGGCAGATATAAGATGTTTTGGTCGAGGTGGTGTGCGAAGTGAGAGGGGTCAGGGAGAATAGATGTAGTGAAAGCTTTGCGAAAGATGAAAGCCGGCAAGGCGGCAGGTTTGGATTGTATTGCAGAGGAATCTATTAAAAAAGGGGGTGACTGTGTTGTTGACTGGTTGGTGAGGATATTCAGTGTATGTATTGTTCATGGTGCCTGAGGATTGGCAGAATGTATGCATACTTCCATTGTACAAAGGCAAAGGGAATAAAGGTGAGTGTTCAAAGTACAGAGGAATAAGTTGTTGAATATTCCTGGGAAATTGTATGAGAGGAAATTGATTTGGAGGATAAAGGCAGGTACAGAGCATTAGATTGGGTAAGAGCAGTGTGGTTTCAGAAGCGGTAAAGGATGTGTGGATCAGGTGTTTGCTTTGAAGAATATATGAAAGAAATACTTAGAAAAAACTGATGGATTTGTATGTATCATTTATGGAACTGGAGAAGGCATATGATAGAGTTTATAGAGATGGTCTGTGGAAGGTATTATGAGTATATGGTGTGGGAGGTAAGTTGCTAGAAGCAGTGAAAAGTTTTTATCAAGGATGCAAGGCATGTGTACGAGTAGAAAGAGAGGAAAGTGATTCCCAGCGAATGTCGGTTTGCGGCAGGGGTGCGTGATGTTTCCATGGCAGTTTGATTTGTTTATGGATGGGGTTGTTAGGGAGGTGAATGCATGACGTTTGGAGACAGGGGGAAGTCTGCAGTCTGTTGTGGATGAGAGGGCTTGGGAAATGAGTCAGTTGTTGTTCGCTGATGAAACATCGCTGGTGGCCTATTCGGGTGAGAAAATGCTGAAGTTGGTGACTGAGTTTGGTAAAGTGTGTGAAAGAAGAAACTTGAGAGTAAATGTGAATAAGAGTAAGGTTATTAGGTTCAGTTGGGTTAAGGGATAAGTTAATTGGGAGGTAAGTTTGAATGGAGAAAAAGTGGAGGAAAGGAAGTGTTTTTGATATCTGGGAATGGACTTAGCAGTGGATGGATCCATGGAGACGAAAGTGATTCACATGGTGGGGGAGGGAGCGAAGGTTCTGGGAGCGTTGGAGAATGTGTGGAAGGCGAGAACGTTATCTCGGAGAGCAAAAATGGGTATGTTTGAAGGAATAGTGGTTCCAACAATGTTTTATGGTTGCGAAGCATAGGCTATAGATAGGGCTGTGCAGAGGAGGGTTAAAGTGTTGGAAATAAAATGTTAGAGGACAGTATGAGGTGTGAGGTGGTTTGATCGAGTAAGTAATGAAAGGGCAAGAGATATGTGGAAATTTAAATAGTGTGGTTGAGAGAGAAGATGATGTATTAGAATTATTGGTCACATGGAGAGTTTGAGTGAGGAAAGTTTGACAAATAGGATATATGTGTCAGAGTTGGAGGGAACGAGGAGAAGTGCGATAC
This sequence comes from Panulirus ornatus, assembly GCF_036320965.1. NCBI lineage: Eukaryota > Metazoa > Arthropoda > Malacostraca > Decapoda > Palinuridae > Panulirus > Panulirus ornatus. Next base: position 18,283,107 of record NC_092265.1, on the reverse strand, counting down.
CAAATTGGAGGTGGAAGGATGGGGGGAAAAATTTTGAACGATCGAGGCCTGATCATACAGGAAGGTGAAAGGCGTGCAAAGAATAGAGTGAATTGGAACGGTGTTTTATACCGGGGTCGACAAGCTGTCAATGGATTGAACAAGGGCATGAGAAGCGTCTGGGGTAAACCATGGAAAGTTTTGCAGGGCCTAGATGTGAAAAGGGAGCTGTGGTTCCGGTGCATTACACATGACAGATAGAGACTGAGTGTGAACGAATGTGGACTTTGTTGTCTTTTCCTAGGGATACCTCACGCGCGCGCGGTGGGAGGGGATGCCATTTCATGTGTGGCGGGGTGGCGACGATAATTGATTAGGGCAGCGAGTATGGATATGTACATTTGTATAAATGTGTATGTATGTGTATGTATATGTATGTATACGTTGAAATGTATAGGTGTGTATATGTGCGTGTGTAGGCGTTTATGTATATACATGTGTATGTGGGCGGGTTGGGCCATTCTTTCTTCTGTTCCCTTGCGCTGCCTGGCTAACGCGGGAGAGACTTTTGGATGTTAATGTGCTGAGAGGTGCAACTGGAGGGATGTCTGATCATTATCTTGTTGAGGCTAAGGTGAAGATTTGTATGGGTTTTCAGAAAAGAAGAGTGAATGTTGGGGTGAAGAGGGTGGTGAGAGTAAGTGAGCTTGGGAAGGAGACTTGTGTGAGGAAGTACCAGGAGAGACTGAGTACAGAATGAAAAAAGGTGAGAACAATGGAAGTAAGGGGAGTGTGGGAGGAATGGGATGTATTTAGGGAATCAGTGATGGAGTGCGCAAAAGATGCTTGTGGCATGAGAAGCGTGGGAAGTGGGTTGATTAGAAAGGGTAGTGAGGTGTGGGATGAAGAAGTAAGATTATTAGTGAAAGAGAAGAGAGAAGCATTTGGACGATTTTTGCAGGGGAAAAATGCAGTTGAGTGGGAGTGGGAGAAAGGGTTAGGGAAAATGATTTGGTAAACAGAGAAGAGGTAGTAAAAGCCTTGCGGAAGATGAAAGCCGGCAAGGCATCAGGTTTGGATGGTATTGCAGTGGAATCTATTAAAAAAGGGGGTGACTGTAATGTTGATTGGTTGATAAGGTTATCTAATGTATGTATGACTCATGGTGAGGTGCCTGAGGATTGGCGGAATGCGTGCATAGTGCCATTGTACAAAGGCAAAGGGGATAAGAGTGAGTGCTCAAATTACAGAGGTATAAGTTTGTTGAGTATTCCTGGTAAATCATATGGGAGGGTATTGATTGAGAGGGTGAAGGCATGTACAGAGCATCAGACTGGGGAAGAGCAGTGTGGTTTCAGAAGTGGTAGAGGATGTGTGGATCAGGTGTTTGCTTTGAAGAATGTATGTGAGAAATACTTAGAAAAGCAAATGGATTTGTATGTAGCATTTATGGATCTGGAGAAGCATATGATAGAGTTGCTAGAGATGCTCTGTGGAAGGTATTAAGAATATATGGTGTGGGAGGCAAGTTGTTAAAAGCAGCGAAAAGTTTTATTTAGGATGTAAGGCATGTGTACGTGTCGGAAGAGAGGAAAGTGATTGGTTCTCAGTGAATGTAGGTTTGCGGTAGGGGTGTGTGATGTCTCCATGGTTGTTTAATTTGTTTATGGATGGGGTTGTTAGGGAGGTGAATGCAAGAGTTTTGGAAAGAGGGGCAAGTATGAAGTCTGTTGTGGATGAGAGAGCTTGGGAAGTGAGTCAGTTGTTGTTCGCTGATGATACAGCGCTGGTGGCTGATTCATGTAAGAAACTGCAGAAGCTGGTGACTGAGTTTGGTAAAGTGTGTGAAAGAAGAAAGTTAAGAGTAAATGTGAATAAGAGCAAGGTTATTAGGTACAGTAGGGTTGAGGGTCAAGTCAATTGGGAGGTAAGTTTGAATGGAGAAAAACTGGAGGAAGTAAAGTGTTTTAGATATCTGGGAGTGGATTTGGAAGCGGATGGAACCATGGAAGCGGAAGTGAATCATATGGTGGGGGAGGGGGCGAAAATCCTGGGAGCCTTGAAGAATGTGTGGAAGTCGAGAACATTATCTCCGAAAGCAAAAATGGGTATGTTTGAAGGAATAGTGGTTCCAACAATGTTGTATGGTTGCGAGGCGTGGGCTATGGATAGAGTTGTGCGCAGGAGGGTGGATGTTTGAGGACAATGTGTGGTGTGAGGTGGTTTGATCGAGTAAGTAATGTAAGGGTAAGAGAGATGTGTGGAAATAAAAAGAGCGTGGTTGAGAGAGCAGAAGAGGGTGTTTTGAAATGGTTTGGGCACATGGAGAGAATGAGTGAGGAAAGATTGACCAAGAGGATATATATGTCGGAGGTGGAGGGAACGAGGAGAAGTGGGAGACCAAATTGGAGGTGGAAAGATGTAGTGAAAAAGATTTTGAGTGATCGGGGCCTGAACATGCAGGAGGGTGAAAGGCGTGCAAGGAATAGAGTGAATTGGATCGATGTGGTATACCGGGGTTGACGTGCTGTCAGTGGATTGAGTCAGGGCATGTGAAGCGTCTGGGGTAAACCATGGAAAGTTGTGTGAGGCCTGGATGTGGAAAGGGAGCTGTTGTTTCGGGCATTATTGCATGACAGCTAGAGACTGAGTGTGAACGAATGGGGCCTTTGTTGTCTTTTCCTAGCGCTACCTCGCACACATGAGTGGGGAGGGGGATGGTATTCCATGTGTGGCGAGGTGGCGATGGGAATGAATAAAGGCAGACAGTGTGAATTGTGTGCATGGGTATATATGTATGTGTCTGTGTGTGTATATATATGTGTACATTGAGATGTATAGGTATGTATATTTGCGTGTGTGGACGTGTATGTATATACATGTGTATGGGGGTGGGTTTGGCCATTTCTTTCGTCTGTTTCCTTGCGCTACCTCGCAAACGCGGGAGACAGCGACAAAGCAAAATAAATAAATAATGTATATATATATATATATATATATATATATATATATATATATATATATATAAATATATATATATATATATATATATATATATATATATATATATATATATATATATATATATATATATATATATATATATATATATATATTTATATATATATATATATATATATATATATATATATATATATATATATATATATACATATATATATATATATCTTTTTCTTTCTTTCATACTATTCGCCATTTCCCGCGTTAGCGAGGTAGTGTTAAGAACAGAGAACTGGGCCTTTGAGGGAATATCCTCATCTGGCCCCCTTCTCTGTTCCTTCTTTGGGAAAAAAAAAAAAAAAAACAAGAGGGGAGGATTTCCAGCCCCCCCCGCTCCCTTTCCTTTTAGTCGCCTTCTACTACACGCAGGGAATACGTGGGAAGTATTCTTTCTCCTCTATCCCCAGAGATGACATATATATATATATATATATATATATATATATATATATATATATATATATATATATATATATATATATATATATGAAGGTGAAATCGCACTAGTAGTTCATACAATTTTATTTAACGTAATTTTTTTTATACATGTGGCACGACATGTTTCGTGGAGACCTCATCTGGTGCCAGTACTTAACAAAGTTATTTGAATCCCAACATCATACTTAGTTTCCGCCGTACAGCACCAATCTATCTAGGTTCAAGTCTGTCTGGCATGTCTGGTCGTAACCCTTGTAAGGGAGTGATTAAGGAGGATCAGGTGGCGGGGGTTGACCTGGGTAGCTGTGTGTGTCATGAAATCTTTTTCATGTTTTCGTGTTTTGTCAATTCTCTCATAATGGATTGGCTAATGCTACGATGGGCTCTGAAATTGCCTGGGGACAAATTAGAGTTCTTAGTATTAGCAATTAAGACAGATTCAATGACGTTACGTGTGCCATAACCAGTAGAGGGGTATAGAATAACGTGATTTTCAAAGTCTGAGTTGATCATTTTCATAATAATGTTTAGTGATCACATTTGTGGTCATTCCTCCGTACTGACTGTTGATGCCAGTAACACCTCTCCGCTACAGTCTTACCGGTCTGGCCTACATATATAACTCTAAGTGCTGTAATCATTATATCTCAGTACACGATCCTTCTGTATAAATGTCTGTAGTTATGTCTATGTTTTAAGAGCACTCCAGATATGTGATGCCATAAGCCTGGTAGATGAATGTAGTCATATAAGATGTATCTTTAGGCAGTTATATTACCCCAAATGGTTTGTGAATAAAGTTTACTGGAAAGCTAGGAAGACATTTTATGCTTCTTGTAACAAATATGTGATAAATATGGATAAATCTAAAAGTTTAGTGTTGCCCTGTTCTCCCAACTTAGCTAATTTGAGACATGTTTTAAAAAACAGTTCTTGTAACGTTGCTTTCCAGTACAAAAACACCATCAGCAAGGCCTTAGTAAATGATAGGCCAAATCATGCAACAATTGGGAGTGCTTACGCCGTTAAATACAAGGCATGTAGATATATTTATGTTATTTTATACCTCTCAGCTGATTATGCCACACGTAACGTCATCGAATCTATCTTAATTGCCCCCAGACAATTTTCAAGCCCATCCTAGCATTAGCCAAATCATTATGAGAGAATTGACAAAACACGAAAACATAAAAAAAAGTTGTTCATGACACACCCAACTACCCAGGCCAACCCCGCCACCTGACCCTCCTTATTCACTCCCTTACAAGGGCTACGACCAGACATAGTTGACAGACTTGGACCTGGATAGATTAGTGTTGTGCGGCGGGAACCGAGTGTGATGTTGGAATTCAGATAACGTATTCCCTGTGTGTCGTAGAAGGCGACTAAAAGGGAAGGGATCGGGGGGCTGGAAATCCCCCCCTCTCGTTTTTTTTTTTTTTTTTTTTTTACTTTTCCAAAAGAAGGAACAGACAAGGGGGCCAAGTGAGGATATTCCCTCAAAGGTCCAGTCCTCTGTTCTTAACGCTACCTCGCTAACGCGGGAAATGGCGAATAGTATAAAAAAAAAATGTTAAGTCCTGGCACAAAATGAGGTGGAGTGTTTCCAAGAAACATGTCGTGCCACATGTATAGAAAAATTACATTTCATATATAATCATATGAAGTCCTACTGAAGTGCGATTTCACCTTCATACTATCATCACGGACCCGTGTGATCATCATCATTCTCTCTCTCTCTCTCTCTCTCTCTCTCTCTCTCTCTCTCTCTCTCTCTCTCTCTCTCTCTCTCTCTCTCTCTCTCTCTATTATATATATATATATATATATATATATATATATATATATATATATATATATATATATATATATATATATATATATATATATATATATATATATCTTTTCTTTCTTTCAAACTATTCGCCATTTCCCGTGTTAGCGAGGTAGCGTTAAGAACAGAGGAATGGGCCTTTTTTGGAATATCGTCACCTGGCCCCCTCTGTTCCTTCTTTTGGAAAAAAGAAAAAAAAAAAACGAGAGGGGAGGATTTCCAGCCCCCCGCTCCCTCCCTTTTAGTCGCCTTCTACGACACGCAGGGAATACGTGGGAAGTATTCTTAATCCCCTATCCCCAGGGATAATATATATATATATATATATATATATATATATATATATATATATATATATATATATATATATATATATATATATATATATATATATATATTCCTATGAGTCCACGGGGAAAATGAAACACGAAAAGTTCCCAAGTGCTCTTTCGTGTAATAATCACATCATCAGGGGAGACACAAGAGGGAAATATGTTTACCAAATGGCGTCCTAGCTTCGTCTCTTCGATGTATATCAACTGACTGTTATATTACTCTCTTGTGTCTCCCCTGATGATGTGATTATTACACGAAAGTGCACTTGGGAACTTTTCGTGTTTCATTTTCCCCGTGGACTCATAGGAATATCTTGATCACGCGCAAAATTGTGATCCTTTCCAACAATATATATATATATATATATATATATTTATATATATATATATATATATATATATATATATATATATATATATATATATATATATATATATATATATATATTTTTTTTTTTTTTTTTTTTATACTTTGTCGCTGTCTCCCGCGTTTGCGAGGTAGCGCAAGGAAACAGACGAAAGAAATGGCCCAACCCACCCCCATACACATGTATATACATACGTCCACACACGCAAATATACATACCTACAGAGCTTTCCATGGTTTACCCCAGACGCTTCACATGCCTTGATTCAATCCACTGACAGCACGTCAACCCCGGTATACCACATCGCTCCAATTCACTCTATTCCTTGCCCTCCTTTCACCCTCCTGCATGTTCAGGCCCCGATCACACAAAATCTTTTTCACTCCATCTTTCCACCTCCAGTTTGGTCTCCCTCTTCTCCTTGCTCCCTCCACCTCCGACACATATATCCTCTTGGTCAATCTTTCCTCACTCATCCTCTCCATGTGCCCAAACCACTTCAAAACACTCTCTTCTGCTCTCTCAACCACGCTCTTTTTATTTCCACACATCTCTCTTACCCTTACGTTACTCACTCGATCAAACCACCTCACACCACACATTGTCCTCAAACATCTCATTTCCAGCACATCCATCCTCCTGCGCACAACTCTATCCATAGCCCACGCCTCGCAACCATACAACATTGTTGGAACTACTATTCCTTCAAACATACCCATTTTTGCTTTCCGAGATAATGTTCTCGACTTCCACACATTCTTCAAGGCCCCCAGAATTTTCGCCCCCTCCCCCACCCTATGATCCACTTCCGCTTCCATGGTTCCATCCGCTGACAGATCCACTCCCAGATATCTAAAACACTTCACTTCCTCCAGTTTTTCTCCATTCAAACTCACCTCCCAATTGACTTGACCCTCAACCCTACTGTACCTAATAACCTTGCTCTTATTCACATTTACTCTTAACTTTCTTCTTCCACACACTTTACCAAACTGTCACCAGCTTCTGCAGTTTCTCACATGAATCAGCCACCAGCGCTGTATCATCAGCGAACAACAACTGACTCACTTCCCAAGCTCTCTCATCCCCAACAGACTTCATACTTGCCCCTCTTTGCAAAACTCTTGCATTTACCTCCCTAACAACCCCATCCATAAACAAATTAAACAACCATGGAGACATCACACACCCCTGCCGCAAACCTACATTCACTGAGAACCAATCACTTTCCTCTCTTCCTAAACGTACACATGCCTTACATCCTCGATAAAAACTTTTCACTGCTTCTAACAACTTTCCTCCCACACCATATATTCTTAATACCTTCCACAGAGCATCTCTATCAACTCTATCATATGCCTTATCGAGATCCATAAATGCTACATACAAATCCATTTGCTTTTCTAAGTATTTCTCACATACATTCTTCAAAGCAAACACCTGATCCACACATCCTCTACCACTTCTGAAACCACACTGCTCTTCCCCAATCTGATGCTCTGTACATGCCTTCACCCTCTCAATCAATACCCTCCCATATAATTTACCAGGAATACTCAACAAACTTATACCTCTGTAATTTGAGCACTCACTCTTATCCCCTTTGCCTTTGTACAATGGCACTATGCACGCATTCCGCCAATCCTCAGGCACCTCACCATGAGTCATACATACATTAAATAACCTTACCAACCAGTCAACAATACAGTCACCCCCTTTTTTAATAAATTCCACTGCAATACCATCCAAACCTGCTGCCTTGCTGGCTTTCATCTTCCGCAAAGCTTTCACTACCTCTTCTCTGTTTACCAAATCATTTTCCCTAACCCTCTCACTTTGCACACCACCTCGACCAAAACACCCTATATCTGCCACTCTATCATCAAACACATTCAACAAACCTTCAAAATACTCACTCCATCTCCTTCTCACATCACCACTACTTGTTATCACCTCCCCATTTGCGCCCTTCACTGAAGTTCCCATTTGCTCCCTTGTCTTACGCACTTTATTTACCTCCTTCCAGAACATCTTTTTTTTATTCTCCCTAAAGTTTAATGATACTCTCTCACCCCAACTCTCATTTGCCCTTTTTTCACCTCTTGCACCTTTCTCTTGACCTCCTGTCTCTTTCTTTTATACATCTCCCACTCAATTGCATTTTTTCCCTGCAAAAATCGTCCAAATGCCTCTCTCTTCTCTTTCACTAATACTCTTACTTCTTCATCCCACCACTCACTACCCTTTCTAATCAACCCACCTCCCACTCTTCTCATGCCACAAGCATCTTTTGCGCAATCCATCACTGATTCCCTAAATACATCCCATTCCTCCCCCACTCCCCTTACTTCCATTGTTCTCACCTTTTTCCATTCTGTACTCAGTATCTCCTGGTACTTCCTCACACAGGTCTCCTTCTCAAGCTCACTTACCCTCACCACCCTCTTCACCCCAACATTCACTCTTCTTTTCTGAAAACCCATACAAATCTTCACCTTAGCCTCCACAAGATAATGATCAGACATCCCTCCAGTTGCACCTCTCAGCACATTAACATCCAAAAGTCTCTCTTTCGCACGCCTGTCAATTAACACGTAATCCAATAACGCTCTCTGGCCATCTCTCCTACTTACATAAGTATACTTATGTATATCTCGCTTTTTAAACCAGGTATTCCCAATCATCAGTCCTTTTTCAGCACATAAACCTACAAGCTCTTCACCATTTCCATTTACAACACTGAACACCCCATGTATACCAATTATTCCCTCAACTGCCACATTACTCACCTTCGCATTCAAATCACCCATCACTATGACCCGGTCTCGTGCATCAAAACCACTAACACACTCATTCAGCTGCTCCCAAAACACTTGCCTCTCTTGATCTTTCTTCTCATGCCCAGGTGCATATGCACCAACAATCACCCACCTCTCTCCATCAACTTTCAGTTTTACCCATATTAGTCGAGAATTTACTTTCTTACACTCTATCACATACTCCCACAACTCCTGTTTCAGGAGTATTGCTACTCCTTCCCTTGCTCTTGTCCTCTCACTAACCCCTGACTTTACTCCCCAGACATTCCCAAACCACTCTTCCCCTTTACCCTTGAGCTTCGTTTCACTCAGAGCCAAAACATCCAGGTTCCTTTCCTCAAACATACTACCTATCTCTCCTTTTTTCACATCTTGGTTACATCCACACACATTTAGGCACCCCACTCTGAGCCTTCGAGGAGGATGAGCACTCCCCGCGTGACTCCTTCTTCTGTTTCCCATTTAGAAAGTTAATACAAGGAGGGGAGGATTTCTGGCCCCCCGCTCCCGTCCCCTCTAGTCGCTTTCTACGACACGCGAGGAATACGTGGGAAGTATTCTTTCACCCCTATCCCCAGGGATAATATACATATATATATACATATACACATACACACACATACACACACATACGCACATATACACACACACACACATACATATATATACATATGAGAAATGTAAGAAACAATTTAGAAAACTGAAACCTCTAGCTTGAAATGAATGAAAAAAAAGAATGTCACATAATGGTTCAACCTCTGGCTATGGAAAAAAGGAAATGTATAATTTATTTACACAAACGTCAATAGCAGTTCTCATCAATTTAACCACTGTATCAATAAGCTTCAATGTCTAAGCTACATTTTTTCCAATTTCACTATTTTCCTTCACATTTTCAATTGTGTCTGAAGGTTCTACTTCAAGAGTGATTGTTTTTCCAGTAAGGGTCTTCACATCTTGGTTACATCCACACACATTTAGGCACCCCACTCTGAGCCTTCGAGGAGGATGCTTTACTTGTGGTAGTTCACTTTCTGTAGATGATGTGTATGTCTTGGTAGGAATGTAGATGCAGCTGTAGAGAATGCACGTGTCACTGTAGAGGGTGCACGTGCCACTGTAGAGGATGAACGTGCCACTGTAGACGATGTACGTGTCACTTGCTGGACAGCTAGGCTGAGGCGCTGAGATAGAAAGCTGGCTTCTCCCTCGCTCCTGGCTGATACAATGAAACGGGAGACAAGGTCGTAGAGAGGCCACGGTCTCCTATCAATTGGGGTTTCGTACTCGGCAGGAAGGTAGGTTGTTTACACGAAGCAGCTGTGTGATTGGTAAATCGGACGGTGACTGTCTAAACACTAATTTCATTGTTATCTTATTCACTAATGAACTAATACGTTATCCCATTGTTATTATCATCCCTAATCACTACCTTAAGCCACGACAGAATCCTAAACTTAAAACGCAATTGGTTTAGGACGAAATCCCACAATACTGGAGCTTCAAATATATATATATATACACATACGAATAAAGTGCATAGAAACTCGCACCTTCATAGAACATACAAACCTCCAACAGCTAGGATTGTTATATGTTTTTTTTTTTTTAATTTTCCAAAAGAAGGAACAGAGAAGGGGGCCAGGTGAGGGTATTCCCTCAAAGGCCCAGTCCTCTGTTCTTAACGCTACCTCGCTATCGCGGGAAATGGCGAATAGTATGAATATATATATATATATATATATATATATATATATATATATATATATATATATATATATATATATATATATTTTTTTTTTTTTTTTTTTTTTTTGCTTTGTCGCTGTCTCCCGCGTTTGCGAGGTAGCGCAAGGAAACAGACGAAAGAAATGGCCCAACCCACCCCCATACACATGCCTTGATTCAATCCACTGACAGCACGTCAACCCCGGTATACCACATCGCTCCAATTCACTCTATTCCTTGCCCTCCTTTCACCCTCCTGCATGTTCAGGCCCCGATCACACAAAATCTTTTTCACTCCATCTTTCCACCTCCAATTTGGTCTCCCTCTTCTCCTCGTTCCCTCCACCTCCGACACACACATATATATATATATATATATATATTCTTTCTTTCTTTCAAACTATTCGCCATTTCCCGCATTAGCGAGGTAGCGTTAAGAACAGAGGACTGGGCCTTTGAGGGAATACCCTCACCTGGCCCAATTCTCTGTTCCTTCTTTTGGAAAATTAAAAAAAAACCGAGAGGTGAGGATTTCCAGCCCCCCGCTCCCTCCCCTTTTAGTCGCCTTCTACGACACGCAGGGAATACGTGGGAAGTACTCTTAATCCCCTATCCCCAGGGATCCCCTATCCCCAGGGATCAACTTGATGTTACCTACACTTATTCTACTTTAACATCCTCCCCATGCCATAGGTAAATGAGGGATTCTTGTGTAACCACTGTAAAACGAGGCCTTAAGTACCTCAAGCCACCACTAAAGAGCAGCATGAGCAAGGAGTTTAAATGGGAAGGACCTATAGGAAGTGGAGTGCTTTAGGTACATAGGAAAGGACATGGCAGAGTACAGAACCATGGGAACTGAAGTGAGTAAAGTGTTGAAAGATGGGCTTAAAATCCTGGCTGCATTAAGTAGCATTTGAAAGGAAATGAGAGTTATTTGTAAAGGCAGGGATGTATATTTATCAAGGCACAGTGGTCTCAACAGCATCCTATATATGCGAATTGTGAGACTTGAACACAAAAGAAAGAGGAAATATGTGCTGGGAATGAAACCCTTACGGATATGTGACATAAGGTAGGATGATCCTGTAGGATATGAGTTTGGGAGAGGAAAGTAGTAGTAAGCACTGTCTGACTGAGATAGCTGAGATAGCTAGATGCTGAAAGGGTTCCAGAACACAAAGTGGATGAGTAAAGAGTGACTGCCAAAGAGGATCTAGCAGTCAGGAGTGGAGGGAGTAAGGAAAAATACCACCCTAAGTCAAAAAGAGCACCTGCAATAAGATTCCATCAAAAGCAGGGCTAACATTCTTGGTTAACAATGCTATTCTCTGCTACTGGACATTTTGCTAACAGTGAATTCTTCGTTAATCTTGTACTTTTCTAAAGTGGCTGTCCAATTTCCTTTTGAAGGTTTCACTGCTCACCCTGGCAAAGGTTTTTATCTTACTAGGTAACTCGTTCTTATCCACTTCATTTTCCTTATTTCTTTATTCTGTGACTCTGCATTATTATCATAATACATAATTGCTATTTCTCGCGTCAGAGAGGTAGCGCCAGGAAACAGATGAAGAATGGCCCACCCACTTATATACACGTATATATACATAAACGCCCATTTCTTTTTCATACACATTCACCATTTCCCGATAAACGCCCGTATACACACATATACATATCAACATATACATACATACACATACACACACATATACATGTATACACATGTACATATTCATATTTGCTTGCCTTCATCCATTCCTATCGCTACCCCATCCTTCAGGAAACAGCATCACTACCCCCTGCTTCATCATTAATGAGATGTCCTTGATTAGGGCCTTAGCTGTCTGTGTCATCTCAGCTAACAAAAGAAAGGGGAAAGAAAAGGTACAGTAAAGAACAAGTGGGAATTAATCTAGGCTCTTCAGATGTTTTAACTCTTAAATGAAGAAAGATTAAAGGAAAAGGAAAGAGGAAAGAAGGAAGAGAATCCTACAGCTTAGGTGTTTGAGGGAAGAGAGAGGTATCATAATGGTCAATCCCTGAGAGGCCATTTTTCATACAGAAACCATAGGAAGCAGCAGCAAGAAATGTGCCTCAGGTTCAAGACCTGCAAGAGGGAACACAAGCAAGCAGTTCACAAAAAGTAGTCAAAATAATACCTGAAGAACATAGAAAGAGCAGGAACATTACAGCATATGAATGGGGATGGCTGAAAAGAGGTGAAGACAGAATTAATAATGAGAAGGGAATTTCAGTCAACTCTGGTCTATAAAGAGGTGGAGGAAGAGCTATGTACCATCTAACTTTCTTTTTTTAAAGGCTGTATTTCAATTATTTCTATCTTTTATGAGAGTCTGGGTGTTCCATTCATTTGATGCTATTTATAAGTGTGTCTGAATTCTAACTTGTTTATTTCTGTTTGTTTGGTCAGTGACAACACAGCTGTATTCCATTTTGCTCCTTTTAAATACAAAACACTTTCTTCATGTTTTCTGTCTCTAATGATGAAATTTCTAATACCACTCCTCAGCCCAAAAGCACTATTTCATCAATGTATTTCTGAATTCCGATTTTCCATTCATAATGACATAGATCTTACATCTAAGTCACTTTCTATATATATATATATATATATATATATATATATATATATATATACATTACAGTGGCCACAGTGGCGCGCGTGATCTAGCATTTGCTGATAACCAAGAGAAAAATGAAACATGATGTGTTCCCAAATGCTCTTTCGTGTCATGATTACATCGTCAGTTGATTACATCCCCTGACGATGTAATCATGACACGTGAGGTGACAATGAGATAAAAACAGTCGAGAACGTGTGACAGCGGTGTCCAATGTGGACCGTCACTCATGCTGAGATAACTTACGAATGACACGACTCTAATAGTCGTACCTGAGGACACTGGAAGCAACTCAGAGAGGATCTGGAAATCCGCTTGATATGTCTGGTATCTCCCTCCACCTTGCTAGCCCAGTCAAGAGCCACTATTATGACCCAAGACAAAACGCAGTCTGAAAACCACGAGAAAATCCACAGTAATGTGAAAAAAGATCTTTAATTTGCAGTAGTGAAAAACCTTTCTCGTGAGAACATTTGTTTTCAGTAGCACTGGACGGGATCTGAAGGAAGGTTCGGAGATGAACTGTGTCGTAGGTTACCGGCACTGGAACCACAGGTGTGGACCAGTTTTAACACAACACATCGCCCATATGGCAACACGGACGGAGGTGCCCGCCAAGTATTCGACACGGTAGAAAATCCAGGTTTATCTGACCAGGAAACACCTCACCTCCCTCCACCTCTACTGGTGTATGGCAATACAACCGTCATCACTCATTTGTCACACACACTACAACCTTCGCAGAAAATGCCCGTACAGTACAATGATCCCACCTGTTCTTACCCAAGTCAACAGAAATTTATATCAAATGACAAGCTCTCACCTCTCCTTTTGTCTTAACCTGAGATAGTCAGTGTCAAGGATGATTAGATGAAAGTTATAGGTTCTGTCGCTCTGGTCATTTCCTATCTACGTGATTATTATTATCCTCGCTGCCAACCACAAGATAATGTAGGAATCCGAGGTTAGCGTTAGTCGTAAGTTGGCAGTCTTGAAATGTGATATATCCAGGTTGCCAAGGTACATCAAATGGGGGGAATCTATTGGTGTGATCCTTTTAAGCTAAGATTTAGTCATGATAAATACATCAGCCACAGTACTATCCCATACTACTCTAGTTTTCCTCAAACACACCAGCAATATGAGGGACCTCGACCTATTATTCTCGTATTTTAATCATGATTGATCCTTTTGAAATATAAAACGAAAATCCTCGTCCCCACTTCCTCATACCTTCTGCTAGGCTCCCATATTGCTTAGGAAACTAACACGTCCAGTGAGCGGGATCATGTGTCTGCGTGGATAGGACGGGTCTTCATTGTGGTACTTGCATCGTGGGCATAAGAGAGTTTTCCTCATTGTTCCATAATAATACTCAACATGCGATTTCCTCTGATGTGCTTAGTGTTGTCCTCATCTGGGGTCTTCTTGTAATAACTTCTTAAAAACGTTAGAAACCAAGCGAAGAACATAGCCCCAACCCTTCATCTTAGAAAGGGAGAAGGGCCGGCCAGGTCTGCCCCGGTGGCTCTGAACGTCTCTGAAACTCCTCGTCTGGTGGTGCAAGGTACAGTGTTTAGTGTGTACCTGGTGTATACTGACACCTGGTGTACACTGACATCTGGTAGACACTGACACCTGGTGTATACTGACACCTGGTGCACACTGACACCTGGAGCACACTGACACCTGGTGTACACTGACAGCTGGTGTGTACTGATAATTGGTATACACTGACATCTGATGTGTACTGACACCTGGTGTACACTGACACCAGGTGTATACTGACACCTGGTATACACTGATATCTGGTGAATACCGACACTTGGTGTCCACAGACACCTTGTGCATACTGACAATTGATGTACACTAACTCCTGGTCTATACTGACACCTGGTGCACGCTGACATCTGGTGTACACTCACTCCTGGTGTACACTAACACCTGTTGGACACTGACATCTGGTGTATACTGACACTTGGTGTACACTGACATTACCTGGTGCAACTGACACTTGGTGTATACTGACACCTGGTGTACACTGACACTTGGTGTATACTGACCACTGGTGTATGCTGACATCTGGTGTACACTGACACCTAGTGTATACTGACACCTGGAATACAATGACACCTGGGGTACGCTGACACCTGGTGTATTCTGACACCAGGTATACACTGATACCTGGTGCACACTGACACCTGGTGCATATGGACACCTAGCCGATACTGACGACTAGTGTACACTGACACCTGGTGTACACTGACACCTGGTGTATACTGACACCTAGTGTACACTGACACCTGGTGTATACTGACACCTGGTGGACAATGACACCTGGTGTATACTGATACGTGGTGTATACTGACCACTAGTGTATACTGACACTTGGTATACACTGACACCTGGTGTATACTTACACCTGGTGTACACTGACACCTGTTGTGTGCTGATACCTGGTGTATACTGACACCTGGTATACAGTGATACCTGGTGCACACTGACACTGGTGCATACTGATACATGGTGTACACTGACACCTGGTGTATACTGACACCTGACGTATACTGACACCTGAAAAATATTGTCACCTGGACTATACTGACACTTGGTGAATACTATCACTTCTGAATACTGATGCCTGATGCACACTGGCACCTGCTGTATACTGGCACCTGCTGTATACTGGCACCTGGTGAATGCTGTTACTTGGTGTACGCTGATACCTGGTGCACACTGACACCTTGTGTATGCTGGCACCTGCTCTATACTGGCACCTAGCGTACACTGACATCTGGGATATACTGAAACATGGTGTATAGTAACACTTAGTATATACTGACACCTGGTGTTCATTGCCACCTGGTGTATACTGGCACCTACTGTATAACGGCACTTGATGAATAGTCACTTGGTGTATACTGATACCTGGTATACACTTACGCTTAGTGTATACTCACACCTGATGCTCACTGACACCTAGTGTATACCCGACACCTAGTGTATACTGACACCCAATGTACACTGACACCTAGTCTATACTGACACAGTGTTCTCTGACACCTAGTGTATACTGACACCTGATGCACGGTGACACTTGGTGAATCTGACACCTAGTGTATACCTACACCTGGTGTGCACTGATACCTAGTTTATACTGATATCTGATGTACACTTACACCTAATGTATAATGACACCTGGTGCACAGTACGCTAACATATAGTGTATACTGACACCCGGTGTACACTAACACCTAATGTATACTGACACCTTGTGTACGTAGACACCTAGTGTATACTGACACCTGGCTCACAATACACTATCACTTAGTGTATACTGACACCTGATTCGCAATACACTGAACCTAGTGTATAACCTTGTGTACATTAACATCCAGTGTATACTGACACTTGGTGTGGCCTAACACCTAGTGTATTCTAAAACCTGGCGTACACTGAAACCTAGTGTATACTAACACCTGGTGCACAGTTCTCTAACATCAAGTGTATACTGTCACCTGGTGTACCTTGCCGCCAAATGTATACAGACACATGGTATATTCTGGCGAATGGTGTACGCTGATACCTGCTGTACAATGGCACATGGCGTACACTGACGCCTAGTCAACAATGACACCTCGTGCACGCTTGTATCTCATACTCATTGACACCTGGTGTACACTGGCAACTTGGGCATGCTGACACCTGGTGTACACTAATACCTGGTGTACGCTGACACCTGGTGCAACACTGTAGTAATTGGTGGACACTGATGCCTGGTGAACACTGGCACCTGGTGTACATTGGCACCTGGTGTACAGTGACACCTGATGTACACTGACACCTGGCGTTATTGGCACCTGGTATGTACTGATATTTGGTGTACACTGACACCTACTGTACATTGACAACTGGCTTGCGTTGACACTTTATGTAAATTGAGATCTGTAGTATACTGTCACCTGATATACACTGACACCTAGTGTAAACTGGAGATTGGTGTTCACTGCCACCTGGGTTTCACTACTAGCTGATATACAGTAGCACCTGGTGTACACTGGCAAATGTACAATGTCACGTGATATACACTAGCACCTGGTGTACACTGGTAGATGTACGCTGGCTCCTGGTATACACTAGCATTTGGTGTGCACTAGCAGAAGTACACTGGTACCTAGTATACACTAGCATCTGGTGTATACTGGCATATACACAATGGCACCTGATATACACTAGCACCTGGTGTACACTAGCATATGTACAATGGCAACTGATATACACTAGCACCTGGTGTACACTAGCATATGTACAATGGCAACTGATACACACTAGGACCTGATGTACACTATCAGATATACAGTGTCACCTGATATACACTAGCACCTGGTGTGCCCTAGCATTTGTACAATGGCACCTGGTATACACTAGCAGATGTACAATGGCACCTGATATACAGTAGCACCTGGTGTGCACTAGCAGATGTACAATGGCACCTGGCGTACATTAACACCTAGTGTATACACCCACGGGATGTATGCTGATGTGGTTTTCGCTTATACACGGAATACACTTTAGAAGTCGCCAGGGAAGCCTAACAACTTTGGAGACGAAGTGGAGGTGTAAGGGAGTGAAGCAGGGGCTATGGTCACTTCCCTACTGTCGCAACGTGTCACATAGCCAGGCTCTACCTAAGGAGGAGCAGGAATTATACTTTAATACACGTGGCATCTCATGGAAGCGTTGGCCGCACACTAGACGAAAAATCCTCCATCCAAACTCACCAGGGAGGCGCCGATTCAGGGACGTCTGTGAGAGACGCCTCCCCTGGGTTCATCTGTACCCAACACAAGTGGCGGCACCTGCACTGACCCGAGGCTGGAAGGAAAGATGCTATAAAAAGCCTCATCTCTAAACAGAGGAACATAGCCAGTGTGATACCTGTACATAAAGATGAAAGTTCCTTTTTGATAACTACCAACTGGCCTTTTCTCCATCATTCATACATCTGGTGAGATTCATGAGGGAACAACATCTCAGTCATGTCAGATCTTAAGATAGAACGCCAGGATGATTACCAAGTACAGAGATCCGTCCAGATTAAACTATGTAATTTCCTGATCATATCTACACGTAACAAGTAGCGAGTCCTTCTTGCCATATTTCTATGCCCTTAAAACATTTTTTGCAGTATTCAGTTCTTAATGATATTCACATCTGATAACCTCAGCCGGCGTTACTTTAGAGCGAGCCTGCGTATAGATTCATGTTCCCGGGGAGCAAAAACGTGTGTCATAAAAGTCGGGTTTGTTGCCGAGAGGTTTAGCCGGAGATACCGCATGTTTGTGTAGATCACTTCTTGTGTGTGTGTGTGTGTGTGTGTGTGTGTGTGTGTGTGTGTGTGTGTGGGAGGGGGGGAGGGGGGATGATTATACCTATTTGTATTTACTGATTCTTATGGTAAGAGAAGGAGTTCTATACTTCTGGGTTCCTATCCTATGAACTTTGCCATAAACTTTTTAAGCGTTTGTATACCTTGAGTATTCACCAGTTCATTATCCAGGCATCCAGTAACCTAACGTACGTCTTGCTGTCTTGTCTAGCAAGTATCTTGGTTAAGTTCATGTGAAGGCTTCTGGTTGTTCTGTCTTTGCATTTTTCGACATTTTTGACGTTATCAAACTAGTCTGAAAATTTAAATAAATGAATCAAGTCTCCCATAGATCATCTCCCTTTTATGGTGGACACATGTCATGTATGGGCTCTTATCTCAGTGTAACTCACCTCGAGTAAGTCTGGTGCCACTTCTGTCATCCACCGTCTTCATTGCTTCTCTGTACTTCTCTAAGTGCGGCGACTAGACATGAGAAGGATAATCTAGTTTTGATCTGCTACACAGTGTGAACAGTTTACTGAATATAACCTTCTCCAAGTGTCTGGAAATAGTCTGTCTTTTTGCAGTTCTCGTAAAGTGGGACTCCGGCGACAAGTTAGGGAAAATTTTAGCTATCGAGTCCCTCTCAGATATAGGCATCTGCAGCTTATATCCTGCCAGATGAACCAATCACTCTCCTCTCTTCCTACTCGTACACACACCTTACACCCTTGATAAAACCTTTTCACTGTTTTTAGCAGCTTACCTCGCACACCATATATTCTTAAGACCTTCCACAAAGCATCTCCATCAACTCTATCGTATATCTTCTCCAGATCCATATATGGCACATACAAATCCATTTATTTGTCAAGTGTTTCTTACATTCTTCAAAGCAAACACTTGATCCACATATCCTTCACCACTTTTGAAACCACACTGCTCCTCCCCAGTCTGATGCTCTGTACATGCCTACACCCTCTTAAACAATACCCTCCCATATAATTTTCCAGGTATACTAAAAAAGATCTTGTCCTTTAGTTTGAACAATCACCTTTGCCTTTATACAGTGGCACTATATATGCATTCTTCAAATTCTCAGGCACTTCACCAAGATTCATACTTACACTGAATATCCTTATCAACCAATAAACAGCAGTCACCCCCTTAATAGATTCAACTGCATTACCATCCACTCCTGACGCCTTGCCGGATTTCATCCTCCACAAGGCATTCACCAACTCTTCTCTTTTCACTAAACCACTCTAAACAAAACACCCTCCAACTGACACTCTATCATTAAACACATTTAAGAGTCCTTCAAAATACTACTCCATCAATACCTCTTATCACTTCCCCTTTAGCTCCCTTCACCGATGTTCCCATTTCTTCTCTTGTCTTTCGCATGTTTTTATTTCCCCTAAAGTTTAATTATGCTCTCTCACACCAACTCTCATTTTCTCCCTTTTTCAACCCCTGCACCTTTCTGTTAACCTCTGGCCGCTTTCCCTTATACATCTCCAGCCATTTGCACGCCTTCCTTGTAAGTACCGCCCAAATGTCTCTCTTTTCTGTTTCACTAGCACCTATCAGTACCCTTTCTAATCTGCCCACCTACCACCTTTCTCATGCCACATGCATCTCTTGCAAATGCCATCACTGCTTCCCTAAATACATTCCATTCCTCACCCACTACCCTTACGTCATTTGCTCTCAGATTTTGCCATTCTACACTCAATCTTTATTGGTATTTTTGACACAAGTCTCCTTTCCAAGCTCACTTACAACTTTCTCTTCCCCAACATTGTCCACAAGATAGTGATCAGACATCTCACTAGCTTCCCTTCACACACACACACACACACACACACACACATATATATATATATATATATATATATATATATATATATATATGTATATATATATATATATATATATATATATATATATATATATATATATCTCACATACAAACCTCCAACGGCCAGGATCGAACCCGGGACCCCTGTGCAAGAGGCGGGAATGCTAAAGGCTAGGCTATGGGCCTGGCTAATAGGAATTAACTACTCCAATACTATGTACTCGAATACCCTTCGTCTCACGTTGGTGAGCAGAGGGGGCTACACCGGTCATTTCCCAACAGGAAATATATATATATATATATATATATATATATATATATATATATATATATATATATATATATATATATATATATATATATATATATATATATATATATATATTATTCATTTACTATTTATATTTTATTTTGCTTTGTCGCTGTCTCCCGCGTTAGCGAGGTAGCGCAAGGAAACAGACGAAAGAATGGCCCAACCCACCCACATACACATGTATATACATACACGTCCACACACTCAAATATACATACCTATACATCTCAACACACAGACATATACATATATACACATGTACATAATTCATACTGTCTGCCTTTATCTATTCCCATCGCCACCTCGCCACACATGGAATAACCACCCCCTCCCCCTCATGTGTGCGAGGTAGCGCTAGGAAAAGACAACAAAGGCCCCACACTCAGTCTCTAGCTGTCATGTAATAATACACCGAAACCACAGCTCCCTTTCCACATCCAGGCCCCACAGAACTTTCCATGGTTTACCCCAGACGCTTCACATGCCCTGATCCAATCCATTGACAGCACGTCGACCCCGGTATACCACATCGTTCCAATTCACTCTATTCCTTGCACGCCTTTCATCCTCCTGCATGTTCAGGCCCCGATCACTCAAAATCTTTTTTACTCCATCTTTACACCTCCAATTTGGTCTACCACTTCTCCTCGTTCCCTCCACCTCTGACGCATATATCCTCTTGGTCAATCTTTCCTCACTCATTCTCTCCATGTGACCAAACTATTTCATAACACCCTCTTCCGCTCTCTCAACCACACTCTCTTCATTTCCACACATCTCTCTTGCCCTTACATTACTTACTCGATCAAACCACCTCACACCACATATTGTCCTCAAATATCTCATTTCCAGCACATCCACCCTCCTGCGCACAACTCTATCCATAGCCCACGCCCCGCAACCATACAACATCGTTGGAACCACTATTCCTTCAAACATACACATTTTTGCTTTCCGAGATAATGTTCTCGACTTCCACATATTCTTCAAGGCTTCCAGAATTTTCGCCCCCTCCCCCACCCTATGATTCACTTCCGCTTCCATGGTTCCATCCGCTGCCAGATCCACTCCCAGATATCTAAAACACTTCACTTCCTCCAGTCTTTCTTCATTCAAGCCTACCTCCCAATTGACTTGACCCCAAACCCTACTGTACCTAATAACCTTGCTCTTATTCACATTTACTCTTAACTTTCTTCTTTCACACACTTTACCAAACTCAGTCACCAGCTTCTGCAGTTTCTCATATGAATCAGCCACCAGCGCTGTATCATCAGCGAACAACAACTGACTCACTTCCCAAGCTCTCTCATCCACAACAGGCCGCATACTTGCCCCTCTTTCCAAAACTCTTGCATTCACCTCCCTAACAACCCCATCCATAAACAAATTAAACAAACATGGAGACATCACACACCCCTGCCGCAAACCTACATTCACTGAGAACCAATCACTTTCCTCGCTTCCTACACGTACACATGCCTTACATCCTCGGTAAAAACTTTTCACTGCATCTAACAACTTGCCTCCCACACCATATATTCTTAGTACCTTCCACAGAGCATATCTATCAACCCTATCATATGCCTTCTCCAGATCCATAAATGCTACATACAAATCCATTTGCTTTTCTAAGAATTTCTCACATACATTCTCCAAAGCAAACATCTGATCCACACATCCTCTACCACTTCTGAAACCACACTGCTCTTCCACAGTCTGATGCTCTGTACATGCCTTCACCCTCTCAATCAATACCCTCCCATATAATATCCCAGGAATACTCAAGAAACTTATACCTCTTTAATTTCAGCACTCACTCTTATCCTCTTTGCCTTTGTACAATGACACTATGCAAGCATTCCGTTAATCCTCAGGCACCTCACCATGAATCGTCATACATTAAATAACTTTACCAACCAGTCAACAATACAGTCACCCCCTTTTTTTTTAATAAATTCAACTGCAATACCATCCAAACCCGCTGCCTTGCCTGCTTTCATCTTCCACAAAGCCTCTACTACCTCTTCTCTGTTTACCAAATCATTTTCCCTAACCCGCTCACTTTGCACACCACCTCGACCAGAACACCCTACATCTTCCACTCTATCATCAAACACATTCAACAAACCTTCAAAATACTCACTCCATCTCCTTCTCACATCACCACTACTTGTTATCACCTCCCCATTTGCCCCCTTCACTGAAGTTCCCATTTGCTCCCTTGTGTTACGCACTTTATTTACCTCCTTCCAAAACATCTTTTTATTCTCCCTAAAATCTAATGATACTCTCTCACCCCAACTCTCATTTGCCCTCTTTTTCACCTCATGCACCTTTCTCTTGACCTCCTGCCTCTTTCTTTTATACATCTCCCACTCATTTGCATTTTTTCCCTGCAAAAATCGTCCAAATGCCTCTCTCTTCTCTTTCACTAATAATCTTACCTCTTCATCCCACCACTCACTACCCTTTCTAATCAACCCACCTCCCACACTTCTCATGCCACAAGCATCTTTTGCGCAAGCCATCACTACTTCCCTAAATACATCTCATTCCTCCCCCACTCCCCTTACCTCCTTTGTTCTCACCTTTTTCCATTCTGTACTCAGTCTCTCCTGGTACTTCCTCACACAAGTCTCCTTCCCAAGCTCACTTACTCTCACCACTCTCTTCACCCCAACATTCTCTCTTCTTTTCTGAAAACCCATACAAATCTTCACCTTCGCCTCCACAAGATAATGATCAGACATCCCTGTAATTGCACCTCTCAGCACATTAACATCCAAAAGTCTCTCTTTCCCGCGGCTATCAATTAACACGTAATCCAGTAACGCTCTCTGGCCATCTCCCCTACTTACATGCGTATACTTATGTAGCTCTCGCTTTTTAAACCAGGTATTCCCAATCACCAGTTCTTTTTCAGCACATAAATCTACAAGCTCTTCACCATTACCATTTACAACACTGAACACCCCATGTATACCAATTATTCCCTCAACTGCCACATTACTCACCTTTGCATTCAAATCACCCATCAATATAACCCGGTCTTGTGCATCAAAACCACTAACACACTTATTCAGCTGCTCCCAAAACACTTGCCTCTCATGATCTTTCTTCTCATACCCAGGTGCATATGCACCAATAATCACCCATCTCTCTCCATCAACCTTCAGTTTTACCCATATCAATCTAGAATTTACTTTCTTACACTCTATCACATACTTCCACAACTCCTGTTTCAGGAGTAGTGCTACTCCTTTCCTTGCTCTTGTCCTCT
Organism: Panulirus ornatus; assembly: GCF_036320965.1. Taxonomy (NCBI): domain Eukaryota; kingdom Metazoa; phylum Arthropoda; class Malacostraca; order Decapoda; family Palinuridae; genus Panulirus; species Panulirus ornatus. The sequence continues at coordinate 18,259,109 of NC_092265.1, read as the reverse complement.
CACTAACCCCTGACTTTATTCCCAAGACCACTCTTCCCCTTTACCCTTGAGCTTTGTTTCACTCAGAGACAAAACATCCAGGTTCCTTTCCTCAAACATACTACCTATCTCTCCTTTTTTCTCATCTTCGTTACATCCACACACATTTAGACACCCCAATCTGAGCCTTCGAGGAGGATGAGCACTCCCCTCGTGACTCCTTCTTCTGTTTCCCCTTTTAGAAAGTTGAAATACAAGGAGGGGAGGGTTTCTGGCCCCCCCGCTCCCGTCCCCTTTAGTCGCCTTCTACGACACGTGAGGAATGCGTGGGAAGTATATATATATATATATATATATATATATATATATATATATATATATATATATATATTTTTTTTTTTTTTCTTTTTTTTTGTCGCTGTCTCCCGCGTTTGCGAGGTAGCGCAAGGAAACAGACGAAAGAAATGGCCCAACCCACCCCCATACACATGTATCTACATACGTCCACACACGCAAATATACATATCTACACAGCTTTCCATGGTTTACCCCAGACGCCTCACATGCCCTGATTCAATCCGCTGACAGCACGTCAACCCCGGTATACCACATCGCTCCAATTCACTCTATTCCTTGCCCTCCTTTCACCCTCCTGCATGTTCAGGCCTCGATCACACAAAATCTTTTTCACTCCATCTTTCCACCTCCAATTTGGTCTCCCTCTTCTCCTCGTTCCCTCCACCTCCGACACATATATCCTCTTGGTCAATCTTTCCTCACTCATTCTCTTCATGTGCCCAAACAATTTCAAAACACCCTCTTCTGCTCTCTCAACCACGCTCTTTTTATTTCCACACATCTCTCTTACCCTTACGTTACTTACTCGATCAAACCACCTCACACCACACATTGTCCTCATACATCTCATTTCCAGCACATCCATCCTCCTGCGCACAACTCTATCCATAGCCCACGCCTCGCAACCATACACCATTGTTGGAACCACTATTCCTTCAAACATACCCATTTTTGCTTTCCGAGATAATGTTCTCGACTTCCACACATTCTTCAAGGCTCCCAGAATTTTCGCCCCCTCCCCCACCCTATGATCCACTTCCGCTTCCATGGTTCCATCCGCTGCCAGATCCACTCCCAGATATCTAAAACACTTCACTTCCTCCAGTTTTTCTCCATTCAAACTCACCTCCCAATTGACTTGACCCTCAACCCTACTGTACCTAATAACCTTGCTCTTAATCACATTTACTCTTAACTTTCTTCTTTCACACACTTTACCAAACTCAGTCACCAGCTTCTGCAGTTTCTCACATGAATCAGCCACCAGCGCTGTATCATCAGCGAACAACAACTGACTCACTTCCCAAGCTCTCTCATCCCCAACAGACTTCATACTTGCCCCTCTTTCCAAAACTCTTGCATTCACCTCTCTAACAACCCCATCCATAAACAAATTAAACAACCATGGAGACATCACACACCCCTGCCGCAAACCTACATTCACTGAGAACCAATCACTTTCCTCTCTTCCTACACGTACACATGCCTTACATCCTCGATAAAAACTTTTCACTGCTTCTAACAACTTGCCTCCCACACCATATATTCTTAATACCTTCCACAGAGCATCTCTATCAACTCTATCATATGCCTTCTCCAGATCCATAAATGCTACATACAAATCCATTTGCTTTTCTATATATATATATATATATATATATATATATATATATATATATATATATATATATATATATATATATATTTTTTTTTTTTTTCAAACTATTCGCCATTTCCCGCATTAGCGAGGTAGCGTTAAGAACAGAGGACTGGGCCTTTGAGGGAATACCCTCACCTGGCCCAATTCTCTGTTCCTTCTTTTGGAAAATTGAAAAAAAAACCGAGAGGGGGGGATTTCCAGCCCCCCGCTCCCTCCCCTTTTAGTCGCCTTCTACGACACGCAGGGAATACGTGGGAAGTATTCTTAATCCCCTATCCCCAGGGATCTATATATATATATATATATATATATATATATATATATATATATATATATATATATATATATATATATATATATATATATATATATATATATATATATATGTATATATATATATATATATATATATATATATATATATATATATATATATATATATATATATATATATACATATATATATATATATATATATATATATATATATATATATATATATATATATATATATATATATATATATATATATATATATATATATATATATATATATATATATATATATATATATATATATATATATCCCTGGGGATAGGGGATTAAGAATACTTCCCACGTATTCCCTGCGTGTCGTAGAAGGCGACTAAAAGGGGAGGGAGCGGGGGGCTGGAAATCCTCCCCTCTCGTCTTTTTTTTTAATTTTCCAAAAGAAGGAACAGAGGGGGCCAGGTGAGGATATTCCAAAAAAGGCCCAGTTCTCTGTTCTTAACGCTACCTCGCTAACGCGGGAAATGGCGAATAGTTTAAAAGAAAGAAAGAATATATATATATATATATATATATATATATATATATATATATATATATATATATATATATATATATATATATATATATATATATATATATTCCTATGAGTCCACGGGGAAAATGAAACACGATAAGTTCCCAAGTGCACTTTCGTGTAATAATCACATCATAATCACATTATTACTCATCTCAACATGACAGAGTTAAATTATCATCATTTCAATCTATGTTCCTTAGGGCATTACGTGTTTGTAGTCCAGAGTTTATTGATGATACGTTTGAGAAGATATATTCTATTGGATCTAAGTTAAAGTACCCTAGATCTTTCATTGATAAATCCCTTAAGTTAGCAAAGAAATCATTTTATAGAGTTGAGCCCAAACCTCCCATTGACACCAAGAATCTTTAAAATCAATAAAATGATTTCTTTGCCAACTTTAGGGATTTATCAATGAAAGATCTAGGGTACTTTAACTTAGATCCAATAAGATATATCTTAAACTCATCATCAACATACTCTGGACTGCAAATATGTAATGCCCCAAGGAACATAGATTGAAATGATAATAATTAAACTCTGTCATGTTGAGATGAGTAATAATGGATATATGAGCATACATTGGTAGGTTTTCTGAATATGCTAAACTTAAACTTGTTTCCTTGCCTATAGGTTATGCAATCTAAAAATGGTAACATACCATTATTTTAATTTTCTACAGTAAATTTGATGGTAGGTACTAAATTGTTAAGTAAGGGGAGAAATGTTTGTAAATTTTCATTTGTTGGCCAAAGTGCACTTTCGTGTAATAATCACATCATAATCACATTATTACTCATCTCAACATGACAGAGTTAAATTATCATCATTTCAATCTATGTTCCTTAGGGCATTACGTGTTTGTAGTCCAGAGTTTATTGATGATACGTTTGAGAAGATATATTCTATTGGATCTAAGTTAAAGTACCCTAGATCTTTCATTGATAAATCCCTTAAGTTAGCAAAGAAATCATTTTATAGAGTTGAGCCCAAACCTCCCATTGACACCAAGAATCTTTAAAATCAATAAAATGATTTCTTTGCCAACTTTAGGGATTTATCAATGAAAGATCTAGGGTACTTTAACTTAGATCCAATAAGATATATCTTAAACTCATCATCAACATACTCTGGACTGCAAATATGTAATGCCCCAAGGAACATAGATTGAAATGATAATAATTAAACTCTGTCATGTTGAGATGAGTAATAATGGATATATGAGCATACATTGGTAGGTTTTCTGAATATGCTAAACTTAAACTTGTTTCCTTGCCTATAGGTTATGCAATCTAAAAATGGTAACATACCATTATTTTAATTTTCTACAGTAAATTTGATGGTAGGTACTAAATTGTTAAGTAAGGGGAGAAATGTTTGTAAATTTTCATTTGTTGGCCAAATACAAAGAACATCATCTACATACCTAAACCAAATTGCATTAGAAGGTAAGATATCCTTTAGAAGTTTTGTTTGAAGAACCTCAGTTCTTAACTCTAACTCCAGTACCACGAGAATCATCATTGAATCTTCTATCATTAAATACACAAAGAATTATAATCTTAATATTAGTGATGGTCTATATAAATTGGATAACTTTATTGTTGATAAAAATTTGTAAGCAATTCACCTTCTTGTCCACATAATAGTATATGATACGTTCGTTGTCTGTCTTGGACAATCGCATGTTTACCAAATGGCGTCCTAGCTACGTCTCTTCGTTGTATATCACAACTGACTGCTATATTTCTCTCTGTGTCTCTCCTTACGATTTGATTATTACACGAAAGTGCACTTGGGAACTTATCGTGTTTCATTTTCCTCGTGGACTCAGGAATATACTTGATCACGCGCAAAATTGTGATCCTTTCCAATGTATATATATATATATATATATATATATATATATATATATATATATATATATATATATATATATATATATATATATATATATATATATATATATATATATATATATATATATATATATAATGTTTTGGCTCATAAGAAGTCCGTGGAAGATTATGAATTATCACTACCAATTTGTGGGATCATTTATTTTTCCTAACTTGATGTTAACGAATAATATTATGATAATCTTCTATCCATCGAAATAGTCACACCATACTCTTGCCTGATGTTAATTCCCATTACCAGCCTCCTGTGGAGTATAGTTCACATCTTGATATCCCACATACAAAACATTCACTTAGCCTTCTCTTTTGTCTCAAAGTGAGCTCACTCTTTCGTAGAAAGGAAAGAGGTAAAATGTGTGTGTGTGTGTGTGTGTGTTTACATATTTCATCTGCCTGTTCCAATGTATGTGGTGTCTCGTATCAATATCTCACATTAAGCACTTAGATATCTTAGTACCATTGTCATTCGTGTTCTTCACTTAAAGTGCACTTCAGATAATCACGTATTCTGTACAAGTACGTTTTAGCATCTTTCACGGCACTTATTTTCCTTAATTACATGTTATGCCTTTCTATGCATAGTCTCCCCAAAAAAGTATGGGGCCCCGAGCCTGAAGTTTCTAATGATTTATAAGTGGCTGACCAAGACTACAACTTCGCTGCCAACCTGATGCAAGTTGCAGGTTTGGAAACTGTACAATGGCCACTCTTGCTGAAGGTCTGGTTCATGTTCATATCAAACCATTAACAAATCAACAAGTATTCATGAGGTGTCCTTCCTCACCCTCAGTTGATATCATAGTTCCTCCACTCCCGGTGCTTCATGTTCTCACTCATTATATTCATTTCTAGATCAAGCTAAAGTTTTCTCACATGTTCCTGTAACACAGTGAGTGGGACAGGCCGTCGCTGCATCGTCAAGTTGAGCAAGTCGTAAAAATTGTTCCTGAGGATCAACACGTATACGAGTTGTTTGTGCGGTTTCAGCACTTGAGCAGTTTACCTTGAAGGTCTTGTATGCTTCTATTGTTGTGCTTTTGGTACAATATTGATACTCAGGTGTAACTCACATCTTGGAAGACAGACAAAAACAACTGTTTTGCTCTTCTCAGTTTTACCTGTCTTCATTAAACCCCACGAGGCTCCTGTCTCAATATTACAACATTTTCTGTCTCTAGACATGCCACCACACTCTGTATCCCAGATCCTACTTGTAAGCTTGGTATCATCAACAAGCCTTATAGAATCGGGTACAAGCCCTCTTTCTGACAGAGCACTGAAGCCAATCAGAAATAACAGTGGTCTTATTATTGTTCCCTGTAGGACACCTATTGTACTTTCCTCCTACATCCTTTACCTCGATTGATCTACTCAGATGATATAATTCTTAGAAACAGTCATGAAAGTTTGTGATGTCATGAAATCTAGCATTATTCATCAACATCAAATCATGAAACAATAATATCAGAGCGCTATACCTAGAAAAGAAGAGACAACACAAATCACATAATTCCTCCTGTGGTTTGAGACATTTATTGTTGTCATAAAATCCAAACACGTTTGGGAGAGAATATTTCGTTGTGTGTGTGTGTGTGTGTGTGTGTGTGTGTGTGTGTGTGTGTGTGTGTGCGTGTGTTTATGATACCTGTTTATGCGTGTTCCAGGAAGAGAATTTTGCAGTCGCATTGCCACGTCTCTAAATCTTAACCTTATACATATGTACCACGTCTTTACTCCAAGGTGTATAGTAAAACACGCACCAACACACACGCACAAACACAATATATATATATATATATATATATATATATATATATATATATATATATATATATATATATATATATATATATATATGTGGGAAGTATTCTTTCTCCCCTCTATATATATATATATATATATATATATATATATATATATATATATATATATATATATATATATATATATATATATATATATATATATATATCCCTGGGGATAGGGGAGAAAGAATACTTCCCACGTATTCCCTGCGTGTCGAAGAAGGCGACTAAAAGGGGAGGGAGCGGGGGGCTGGAAATCTTCCGAACAGACGCACATAGCCAGCTGATAGCGTTTTACCGAACCTAACTGTACAACGCGGAGGTATATGAATACGAATAAAGTGCATATGAACGCGCACCTTCATACAACATACAAACCTCCAACAGGATTGTGAGACGAAGGGTATTCGAGTACTTAGTATTTCGAAATTTCGAATAGTTGTTTCCTATTATACAATCCCATAGCCTAGCGGTTAGCATGCCTGCCTCTTGCACAGGAAATGGCGAAAAGTTTGAAAGAAAGAAAAAAAAAAAAAAAAAAAATATATATATATATATATATATATATATATATATATATATATATATATATATATATATATATATATATATATATATATGTTGGGTGCAGTGGGGTTGGGGGTCAAGTCAATTGGGAGGTGAGTTTGAGTGGAGAACGGCTGGAGGAGGTGAAGTGTTTTGGATGTCTGGGAGTGGATCTGGCAGCGGATGGAACCATGGAAGCGGAAGTGGATCATAGGGTGGGGGAGGGGGCGAAAATTCTGGGGGCCTTGAAGAATGTGTGGAAGTCGAGAACATTATCTCGGAAAGCAAAAATGGGTATGTATGAAGGAATAGTGGTTCCGACAATGTTGTATGGTTGCGAGGCGTGGGCTATGGATAGAGTTATGCGCAGGAGGATGGATGTGCTGGAAATGAGATGTTTGAGGACAATGTGTGGTGTGAGGTGGTTTGATCGAGTGAGTAACGTAAGGGTAAGAGAGATGTGTGGAAATAAAAAGAGCGTGGTTGAGAGAGCAGAAGAGGGTGTTTTGAAGTGGTTTGGGCACATGGAGAGGATGAGTGAGGAAAGATTGACCAAGAGGATATATGTGTCGGAGGTGGAGGGAACAAGGAGAAGAGGGAGACCAAATTGGAGGTGGAAAGATGGAGTGAAAAAGATTTTGTGTGATCGGGGCCTGAACATGCAGGAGGGTGAAAGGAGGGCAAGGAATAGAGTGAATTGGAGCGATGTGGTATACCGGGGTTGACGTGCTGTCAGTGGATTGAATCAAGGCATGTGAAGCGTCTGGGGTAAGCCATGGAAAGCTGTGTAGGTATGTATATTTGCGTGTGTGGACGTATGTATATACATGTGTATGGGAGGGGTTGGGCCATTTCTTTCGTCTGTTTCCTTGCGCTACCTCGCAAACGCGGGAGACAGCGACAAAGTATAATTAATAAATATAAAATATATATATATATATATATATATATATATATATATATATATATATATATATATATATATATATATATATATATATATATATATATATCAGAGGTGGAGCGAACGAGGAGAATTGGGAGACCAAATTGGAAGTAGAAAGATGGAGTGAAAAAGATTTTGAGTGATCGGGGCCTGAACATGCAGGAGGGTGAAAGGTGTACAAGGAATAGAGTGAATTGGTACAATTCCGCCAATCCTCAGGCACCTCACCATGAATCATACATACATTAAATAACCTTACCAACTAGTCAACAATACAGTCACCCCCTTTTTTAATGAATTCCACTGCAATACCATCCAAACCCGCTGCCTTCCCGGCTTTCACCTTCCGCAAAGCTTTTACTACCTCTTCTCTGTTTACCAAATCATTTTCCCTAACCCTCTCACTTTGCACACCACCTCGACCAAAACACTCTATATCTACCACTCTATCATCAAACACATTCAACAAACCTTCAAAATACTCACTCGATATCCTTCTCACATCACCACTACTTGTTATCACCTCCCCATTAGCCCCTTTCACCGAAGTTCCCATTTGTTCCCTTGTCTTACTCACTTTATTTACCTCCTTCCAAAACATCTTTTTATTCTCCCTAAAATTTAATGATACTCTCTCACCCCAACTCTCATTTGCCCTCTTTTTCACCTCTTGCACCTTTCTCTTGACCTCCTGCCTCTTTCTTTTATACATCTCCCACTCATTTGCATTATTTCCCTGCAAAAATTGTCCAAATGCCTCTGTCTTCTCCTTCACTAATAATCTTACTTCTTCATCCCACCATTCACTACGCTTTCTAATATACCCACCACCCACGCTTCTCATGTCACAAGCATCTTTTGCGCAAGCCATCGCAGAGACTGAAGAGCACTAGAATCACGCAATGCGGTCACCTCTCTTCTTACTGCACAGATAATAGCATAATCCTTAGACAGAAACGAGTTGTAATTCCCCCGAAATGGATCAACACCTACAGACTCACTGCCACTCTTGCAGTTTTCCCCGTTACTGAGAGAAGAGTTAGCCTTAATCATATCACTAGGTGGCTCTAAGGTTGAGACAAGATTAACGGGCTCACTCGTAATATCTTGATTCCTTCAGCCTGGTCCAGCACTCCCTCACCTGATGTCCAACTTTGCCACAATAATAACACGACCTGACCCTCTTGGGGTTGTTACTCGTACTTTTAGGGGCTTTCGGCAAGGGGGGAGATTCAGGTGGTTACATTATTAGTGAATTTTCCCTTACCATCAGAATCTTTTGGATGTCTTTCTGTACCAAGTTTGTGAGTCAGGGGTTACTGGTCTGCTAGTAAACTATCCTTGTCAATAGATTTCACTTCCTTTTCTTCCAAATAATTCATCACTTCAAAGGGCACACTGCGCTTACATTTCTCGAGTAACATTAATTCTTTAACTTCCTCAAACTCACAAACTTGTTCGGAGCGTAGCCACTGCGTTAATAGATCGCCCTTTTCACGAAAAGATTCTACGTAGGTCTGGTTATGGTTCTTATGCTTATTCCTAAACTTGCGTCTGTAAGCTTCTGGAGTTGACTCAAAAGCCTTCAGCACAACATCCTTCATGACTTCATAATCAGTACACTGGTCACTCGACAATGATGCGTATGAGATCTGAGCCTTACCACTAAGGGTAGTTTGTAACAAAATCGACCAAGACGCCTTGGACCATATTTTCAGACTTGCGGAAAGATTGAGTTACATCATCTTCACAGAACTTTGGTACAAATCTTAGGTGTTTTATAAAACCAAACTCTGTTGTTGGCCTCGACTCGACCTGGCCTATTCCCTCTTGTTCCAAAGTTAGTCTAATAAATTCAGTCCGTTCCTTCTGTACCTGAAGACTAGCTTGTTCACTTTGTGCGTTAAGTCTAGCAAATTCTAGTTGGAGCCACAGGTATTCGGGAATAACATTATAGTCACTCGGGACCTGGGCATGGGCTAAAACTTCAGCCGATTTGGACGGTGGAACAATATCATCAACATTTTTTTCAACATCAAGTTCACTTCCCTCTCCTTCAGCTTCAGGCACAGTACCTCTTAACTCCTCACCAACTAACTCCTCATTTATTACCAAAGCTTTCAGTTCTACGAGCAATCCGGTCGTACATCAGTCCTACATGATCTACTACGCAACATGGGATAATGCTACTTTAGTTAAGAGATGAAATCAAACACAGGGATCAAAACTACTTTTACCAAAATAAGCAAACACACAAGGGGAAAAAATACATTACTTTACAGGGCACAAACAGTTACTTTAACAATCCAAGTAAGTTTTCAAACCAAGAGATCTCTTCTACATAAAACAAGTGAACATGATAAACCTAGTTCACTTGACATATGGGCGAAATATGTCTAACACAAATTACAGTACAATTCAGCACAATATGGTAAATACTACAGTACAACACACCGCTGTGGCTGCATACAAGAGGGCAAGAGAAAGCTACACTACTTCTATTGGCACCGGGCGGCTGGAGGAATGCTGTCCACACGGCCCTCGGGGCGCTTCTTAGAGGAGAAACCATCCAAGGGTCATTTCTCATTTGTTGAGAACAAGAAACAGACGAATAAGACACCGTCCCCGTTCGGACACGCTGTCCATCTTGACTGTGATTGGTTAGAAGTCAAAAACAAGGGGGCCTGTGAACGCAAGGTGAGCGTCACTTACCAGATGTACCCCTTCTCTGTTTCTTCTGTTGGAAAAGGAAGAAAAAAAATGGAAGAGTGGATTTCCAGCAGCCCCTCTCCCTCCTCTTTTAGTCGTTTTCTACGACAGGCAGAGAATACGTGGGAAGTATTCTTTCTCCCCTATCCCCAGGGATATATATAGGGGAGACAGAATACTTCCCACGCATTCCTCACGTGTCGTAGAAGGCGATTAAAGGGGACGGGAGCGGAGGGCCAGAAACCCTCCCCTCCTTGTATTTTAACTTTCTAAGAGGGGAAACAGAAGAAGGAGTCATGCGGGAAGTGCTCATCCTCCTCGAAGGCTCAGATTGGGGTGTCTAAATGTGTGTGGATGTAACCAAGATGAGAAAAAAGGAGAGATAGGTAGTATGTTTGAGGAAAGGAACCGGGATGTTTTGGCTCTGAGTGAAACGAAGCGCAAGGGTAAAGGGGAAGAGTGGTTTGGGAATGTCTTGGGAGTAAAGTCAGGGGTTAGTGAGAGGACAAGAGCAAGGGAAGGAGTAGCACTACTCCTGAAACAGGAGTTGTGGGAGTATGTGATAGAGTGTAAGAAAGTAAATTCTAGATTGATATGGGTAAAACTGAAAGTTGATGGAGAGAGATGGATGATTATTGGTGCATATGCACCTGGGCATGAGAAGAAAGATCATGAGAGGCAAGTGTTTTGGGAGCAGCTGAATGAGTGTGTTAGTGGTTTTGATGCACAAGACCGGGTTATAGTGATGGGTGATTTGAATGCAAAGGTGAGTAATGTGGCAGTTGAGGGAATAATTGGTATACATGGGGTGTTCAGTGCTGTAAACGGAAATGGTGAAGAGCTCGTAGATTTATGTGCTGAAAAAGGACTGGTGATTGGGAATACCTGGTTTAAAAAGCGAGATATACATACATTGGTAAAGTGTGTGGAAGAAGAAAGTTAAGAGTAAATGTGAATAAGAGCAAGGTTATTAGGTACAGTAGGGTTGAGGGTCAAGTCAATTGGGAGGTGAGTTTGAATGGAGAAAAACTGGAGGAAGTGAAGTGTTTTAGATATCTGGGAGTGGATCTGGCAGCGGATGGAACCATGGAAGCGGAAGTGGATCATAGGGTGGGGGAGGGGGCGAAAATTCTGGGGGCCTTGAAGAATGTGTGGAAGTCGAGAACATTATCTCGGAAAGCAAAAATGGGTATGTTTGAAGGAATAGTGGTTCCAACAATGTTGTATGGTTGCGAGGCGTGGGCTATGGATAGAGAAGTGCGCAGGAGGATGGATGTGCTGGAAATGAGATGTTTGAGGACAATGTGTGGTGTGAGGTGGTTTGATCGAGTGAGTAACGTAAGGGTAAGAGAGATGTGTGGAAATAAAAAGAGCGTGGTTGAGAGAGCAGAAGAGGGTGTTTTGAAGTGGTTTGGGCACATGGAGAGAATGAGTGAGGAAAGATTGACCAAGAGGATATATGTGTCGGAGGTGGAGGGAACGAGGAGAAGAGGGAGACCAAATTGGAGGTGGAAAGATGGAGTGAAAAAGATTTTGTGTGATCGGGGCCTGAACATGCAGGAGGGTGAAAGGAGGGCAAGGAATAGAGTGAATTGGAGCGATGTGGTATACCGGGGTTGACGTGCTGTCAGTGGATTGAATCAAGGCATGTGAAGCGTCTGGGGTAAACCATGGAAAGCTGTGTAGGTGTGTATATTTGCGTGTGTGGACGTATGTATATACATTTGTATGGGGGTGGGTTGGGCCATTTCTTTCGTCTGTTTCCTTGCGCTACCTCGCAAACGCGGGAGACAGCGACAAAGTATAATAAAATAAATAAATAAATAAATACATAAGTATACGTATGTAAGTAGGAGAGATGGCCAGAGAGCGTTATTGGATTACGTGTTAATTGATAGGCGCGCGAAAGAGAGGCTTTTGGATGTTAATGTGCTGAGAGGTGCAACTGGAGGGATGTCTGATCATTATCTTGTGGAGGCGAAGGTGAAGATTTGTAGGTTTTCAGAAAAGAAGAGAGAATGATGGGGTGAAGAGAGTGGTGAGAGTAAGTGAGCTTGGGAAGGAGACTTGTGTGAGGAAGTACCAGGAGAGACTGAGTACAGAATGGAAAAAGGTGAAAACAAAGGAAATAAGGGGAGTGGGGGAGGAATGGGATGTATTTAGGGAAGCAGTCATCCCTAACAACCCCATCCATAAACAAATTAAACAACCATGGAGACATCACACACCCCTGCCGCAAACCTACATTCACTGAGAACCAATCACTTTCCTCTCTTCCCACACGTACACATGCCTTACATCCTCGATAATAATTTTTCACTGCTTCTAACAACTTGCCTCCCACACCATATATTATTAATACCTTCCACAGAGCATCTCTATCAACTCTATCATATGCTTTCTCCAGATCCATAAATGCTACATACAAATCCATTTGCTTTTCTAAGTATTTCTCACATACATTCTTCAAAGCAAACATCTGATCCACACATCCTCTACCACTTCTGAAACCACACTGCTCTTCCCCAATCTGATGCTCAGTACATGCCTTCACCCTCTCAATCAATACCCTCCAATATAATTTACCAGGAATACTCAACAAACTTATACATCTCTAATTTGAGCACTCACTCTTATCCCCTTTGCCTTTGTACAATGGCACTGTGCAAGCATTCCGCCAATCCTCAGGCACCTCACCATGAATCATACATACATTAAATAACCTTACCAACCAGTCAACAATACAGTCATCCCCTTTTTTGATAAACTCCACTGCAATACCATCCAAACCCGCTGCCTTGCCGGCTTTCATCTTCCGCAATGCTTTTACTACCTCTTCTCTGTTTACAAAATCATTTTTCCTAACCCTCTCACTTTGCACACCACCTCGACCAAAACACCCTATATCTGCCACTCTATCATCAAACACATTCAGCAAACCTTCAAAATACTCACTCCATCTCCTTCTCACATCACCACTACTTGTTATCACCTCCCCATTAGCCCCCTTCACTGAAGTTTCCATTTGTTCCCTTGTTTTACGCACTTTATTTACCTCCTTCCGAAACATCTTTTCATTCTCCCTAAAATTTAATGATACTCTCTCACCCCATCTCTCATTTGCCCTCTTTTTCACCTCTTGCACCTTTCTCTTGACCTCCTGCCTCTTTCTTTTATACATCTCCCACTCATTTGCATTATTCCCCTGCAAAGATCGTCCAAATGCCTCTCTCTTCTCTTTCACTAACAATCTTACTTCTTCATCCCACCACTCACTACCCTTTCTAATCCGCCCACCTCCCACGCTTCTCATACGACAAGCATCTTTTGCGCAAGCCATCACTACTTCCCTAAATACATCCCATTCCTCCCCCACTCCCCTTACCTCCTTTGTTCTCACCTTTTTCCATTCTGTACTCAGTCTCTCCTGGTACTTCCTCACACAAGTCTCTTTCCCAAGCTCCCTTACTCTCACCACTCTCTTCACCCCAACATTCTCTCTTTTTTTTTTAAAAGCCATACAAATCTTCACCTTCGCCTCCACAAGATAATGATCAGACATCCCTCCATATATATATATATATATATATATATATATATATATATATATATATATATATATATATATATATATATATATATATATATATATATATATATATATATGTATACATATATATATATATATATATATATATATATATATATATATATATATATATATATATATATATATATATATATATATATATATATATATATATATATATATATATATATATATATATACATATATATATATATGTATGTATATATATATATGTATATATATATTCTCTCTCTCTCTCTCTCTCTCTCTCTCTCTCTCTCTCTCTCTCTCTCTCTCTCTCTCTCTCTCTCTCTCTCTCTCTCTCTCTCTCTCTCTCTCTCTCTCTCTCTCTCTCTCATTTCAATGAATAACTGAAGTTGTTGTTGAACGGTAACATTTCTCTTATGAAAAGTTTGTCATCTCTGTCCCCTTCCTTACCATATATGTAAGGAATTATCAAAAGACATAAACCAAATTTTCCAGGAAGACCTATAGTGAGTTCCGTAAACTCCATCACACATAAATTGGCAAAATGGTTAGTTTCTTTATTAAGCCCTTTAGTGGGTAAGATATGAAATTCTGATATCATGAACAATGTATATTCAGTTAACAAGCTTTGACATTTCCTCACTGTTCATAAAAATTTCAGTTGATGACCTCTTAGAATATTCATTTGATGTTTTGGATGATATTTCTTTACCTGTTTCAAAGCCTGTTTCTACTGATCTGATAAAATTGTGTATAAAAAATTGTGTATTTCAATCCAATGGAGAATGTTATGCTCAACATTTTCGGTATAGCAATGGGTAACCCTCTTTCACCTTTACTAAGTAATCTTTTTATGGAATTCTTTGAAAGAAAATTACTAAAGGATATCTTACCTTCTAATGCAATTTGGTTTAGGCATGTAGATGATGTTTTTTGTGTTTGGCCAACAAACGAAAGTTTACAAACACCGAATTTACTATGAAAAATGAAAATAATGGTATGTTACCATTTTTAGGTTGCATGATCCAGAGGCAAGGAAATAAGTTTAAGTTTACCATATACAGAAAACCTACCAATGTATGCTCATATATCCATTATTACTCATCTCAACATGACAGAGTTAAATTATCATCATTTCAATCTATGTTCCTTACGGCATTACATTTGCAGTCCAAAGTTTATTGATGATGAGTTTGAGAAGATATATTCTATTGGATCTAAGAGTACCCTACATCTTTCATTGACAATTCTCTTAAGTTAGCAAAGAAATCCTTTTATAGAGTTGAGCCCAAACCTCCCATTGACACCAAGAATCTTTTAGTTCTCCCTTTTAATGATAATTTTACTTTACTTCCCATGTTGCTTTAATTCTTTAATGTAAATGTTGCCTTCAGCAACAATGATACTATAAAGAATATCTTGATCGAGAACTCACCAGAAAATTCTCTTGGATGCATCTATAAAGTGCCATGTTGAAATTGTGATAAGTTTTATGTTGGGCAGACTGGTAAGGATCTTTCTGTTAGACTTAAGCAACATAAATATGATATAAGAACAGGACAAGAATATAATGGCTTGCTTAATCACGTAAAAACTATGACCATTGTATTGACTGGACTCATGCCATCTCAGACATTAACTCCAGTACCACGAGAAATATCACTGAGAACCAATCACTTTCCTCTCTTCCTACACGTACAAATGCCTTACATCCTCGATAAAAACTGTTCACTGCTTCTAACAACTTGCCTCCCACACCATATATTCTTAATACCTTCCACAGAGCATGTCTATCAACTCTATCATATGCCTTCTCCAGATCCATAAATGCTACATACAAATCCATTTGCTTTTCTAAGTATTTCTCAAATACATTCTTCAAAGCAAACACCTGATCCACACATCTTCTACTACTTCTGAAACCACACTGCTCTTCCTCAATCTGATGCTCTGTACATGCCTTCACTCTCTCAACCAATACCCTCCCATATAATTTCCCTGAAATACTCAAGAATCTTATACCTCTGTAATTTGAGGACTCACTCTTATCCCCTTTGCCTTTGTACAATGGCACTATGCAAACATTCCGCCAATCCTCAGGCACCTCACCATGAATCATACATACATTAAATAACCTTACCAACCAGTCAACAATACAGTCACCCCCTTTTTTGATAAATTCGACTGCAATACCATCCAAACCTGCTGCCTTGCCGGCTTTCATCTTCCACAAAGCTTTTACTACCTCTTCTCTGTTTACCAAATCATTTTTCCTAACCCTCTCACTTTGCACACCACCTCGACCAAAACACCCTATATCTGCCACTCTATCATCAAACACATTCAACAAAGCTTCAAAATACTCACTCCATCTCCTTCTCACATCACCACTACTTGTTATCACCTCCCCATAAGCCCCCTTCACTGAAGTTCCCATTCGCTCCCTTGTCTTAGGCACTTTATTTACCTCTTTCCAGAACATCTTTTTATTCTCCCTAAAATCTAATGATACTCTCTCACCCCAACTCTCATTTGCCCTCTTTTTGAACTCTTGCACCTTTCTCTTGACCTCCCGCCTCTTTCTTTTATACATCTCCCACTCATTTGTATTTTTTCCCTGCAAAAATCGTCCAAAAGCCTCACTCTTTTCTTTCACTATTAATCTTACTTCTTCATCCCACCACTCACTACCCTTTCTAATCAACCCACCTCCCACGCTTCTCATGCCACAAGCATCTTTTGCGCAAGCCATCACTGCTTCCCTAAATACATCCCATTCCTCCCCCACTCCCCTTACCTCCTTTGTTGTCACCTTTTTCTATTCTGTACTTAGTCTCTCCTGGTACTTCCTCACACAAGTCTCCTTCCCAGGCTCACTTACTCTCACCACTCTCTTCACCCCAACATTCTCTCTTCTTTTCTGAAAACCTCTACAAATCTTCACCTTGGCCTCCACAAGATAATGATCAGACATCCCTCCACTTGCACCTCTCAGCACATTAACATCCAAAAGTCTCTCTTTCGCGCGCCTGTCAATTAACACGTAATCCAATAACGCTCTCTTGCCATCTCTCCTACTTACATACGTATACTTATGTATATCTCGCTTTTTAAACCAGGTATTCCCAATCACCAGTCCTTTTTCAGCACATAAATCTACAAGCTTTTCACCATTTCCATTTACAACATTGAACACCCCATGTATACCAATTATTCCCTCAACTGCCACATTACTCACCTTTGCATTCAAATCACCCATCACTATAACCCGGTCTCGTGCATCAAAACCACTAACACACTCATTCAGCTGCTCCCAAAACACTTGCCTCTCATGATCTTTCTTCTCATGCCTAGGTGCATATGCACCAATAATCACCCATCTCTCTTCATCCACTTTCAGTTTTACCCATATTAATCTAGAATTCACTTTCTTACATTCTATCACATACTCCCACCACTCCTGTTTCAGGAGTAGTGCAACTCCTTCCCTTGCTATTGTCCTCTCACTAACCCCTGACTTTACTCCCAAGACATTCCCAAACCACTCTTCCCCTTTACCCTTGAGCTTCATTTCACTCAGAGCCAAAACATCGAGGTTCCTTTCCTCAAACATACTACCTATCTCTCCTTTTTTCACATCTTGGTTACATCCACACACATTTAGACACCCCAATGTGAGCCTTCGAGGAGGATGAGCACTTCCCTCGTGACTCCTTCTTCTGTTTCCCATTTTAGAAAGTTAAAATACAAGGAGGGGAGGATTTCTGGCCAATCGCTCCCGTCCCTTCTAGTCGCCTTCTACGACACGCATTCCTCACGACACATAAGGAATGTGTGGGAAGTATTCTTTCTCCCCTTTCCCCAGGGATGATATATATATATATATATATATATATATATATATATATATATATATATATATATATATATATATATATATATATATATTTTTTTTTTTTTTTTTCTTTGTCGCTGTCTCCTGCGTTTGCGAGGTAGCGCAAGGAAACAGACGAAAGAAATGGCCCAACCCACCCCCAGACAACATGCATATATATACGTCCACACACGCAAATATACATACCTACACAGCTTTCCATGGTTTACCCCAGACGCTTCACATGCCCTGATTCAATCCACTGACAGCACGTCAACCCCGGTATACCACATCGATCCAATTCACTCTATTCCTTGCCCTCCTTTCACCCTCCTGCATGTTCAGGCCCCGATCACACAAAATCTTTTTCACTCCATCTTTCCACCTCCAATTTGGTCTCCCACTTCTCGTTCCCTCCACCTCTGATACATATATCCTCTTGGTCAATCTTTCCTCACTCATTCTCTCCATGTGCCCAAACCATTTCAAAACACCCTCTTCTGCTCTCCCAACCACGCTCTTTTTATTTCCACACATCTCTCTTACCCTTACGTTACTTACTCGATCAAACCACCTCAGACCACACATTGCCTCAAACATCTCATTTCCAGCACATCCATCCTCCTGCGCACAACTCTATCCATAGCCCACGCCTCGCAACCATACAACATTGTTGGAACCACTCTTCCTTCAAACATACCCATTTTTGCTTTCCGAGATAATGTTCTCGACTTCCACACATTCTTCAAGGCTCACAGGATTTTCGCCCCCTCCCCCACCCTATGATCCACTTCCGCTTCCATGGTTCCATCCGCTGCCAGATCCACTCCCAGATATCTAAAACACTTTACTTCCTCCAGTTTTTCTCCATTCAAACTTACCTCCCAATTGACTTGACCCTCAACGCTACTGTACCTAATTACCTTGCTCTTATTCACATTTACTCTTAACTTTCTTCTTTCACACACTTTACCAAACTCAGTCATCAGCTTCTGCAGTTTCTCACATGAATCCGCCACCAGCGCTGTATCATCAGCGAACAACAACTGACTCACTTCCCAAGCTCTCTCATCCCCAACAGACTTCATACTTGCCCCTCTTTCCAAAACTCTTGCATTCACCTCCCTAACAACCCCATCCATAAACAAATTAAACAACCATGGAGACATCACACACCCCTGCCGCAAACCTACATTCACTGAGAACCAATCACTTTCCTCTCTTCCCACACGTACACATGCCTTACATTCTCGATAAAAACTTTTCACTGCTTCTAACAACTTGCCTCCCACACCATATATTCTTAATACCTTCCACAGAGCATCTCTGTCAACTCTATCATATGCCTTCTCCAGATCCATAAATGCTACATACAAATCCATTTGCTTTTCTAAGTATTTCTCACATACATTCTTCAAAGCAAACACCTGATCCACACATCCTCTACCACTTCTGAAACCACACTGCTCTTCCCCAATCTGATGCTCTGTACATGCCTTCACCCTCTCAGTCAATACCCTCCCATATAATTTACCAGGAATACTCAATAAACTTATACCTTTGTAATTTGAGCTCTCACTCTCATCCCCTTTGCCTTTGTACAATGGCACTATATATATATATATATATATATATATATATATATATATATATATATATATATATATATATATATATATATATATATATATATATATATATATATCCCTGGGGATAGGGGAGAAAGAATACCTCCCACGTATTCCCTGCGTGTCGTAGAAGGCGACTAAAAGGGAAGGGAGCGGAGGGCTGGAAATCCTCCCCTCTCGTTTTTTTTTTTTTTTCCAAAAGAAGGAACAGAGAAGAGGGCCAGGTGAGGATATTCCCTCAAAGGCCCAGTCCTCTGTTCTTAACGCTACTTCGCTCTCGCGGGAAATGGCGAATAGTATGAAAAAAAAAGATATATATATATATATGAATAAAGTGCATATGAACGCGCACCTTCATAGAACATACAAACCTCCAACAGCCAAGATCGAACCCGGGACCCCTGTGCAAGAGGCAGGCATATATATATATATATATATATATATATATATATATATATATATATATATATATATATATATATATATATATATATATATATATATATATATATATATATATGCATATATATATATATATATATATATATATATATATATATATATATACATATATATATATATATATATATATATATATATATATATATATATATATATATTTTTTTTTTTTTTTTTATACCTCGTCGCTGTCTCCCGCGTTTGCGAGGTAGCGCAAGGAAACAGACGAAAGAAATGTCCCAACCCCCCCCCCATACACATGTACATACACACGTCCACACACGCAAATATACATACCTACACAGCTTTCCATGGTTTACCCCGGACGCTTCACATGCCTTGATTCAATCCACTGACAGCACGTCAACCCCTGTATACCACATCGCTCCAATTCACTCTATTCCTTGCCCTCCTTTCACCCTCCTGCATGTTCAGGCCCCGATCACACAAAATCCTTTTCACTCCATCTTTCCACCTCCAATTTGGTCTCCCTCTTCTCCTCGTTCCCTCCACCTCCGACACATATATCCTCTTGGTCAATCTTTCCTCACTCATTCTCTCCATGTGCCCAAACAATTTCAAAACACCCTCTTCTGCTCTCTCAACCACGCTCTTTTTATTTCCACACATCTCTCTTACCCTTACGTTACTTACTCGATCAAACCACCTCACACCACACATTGTCCTCAAACATCTCATTTCCAGCACATCCATCCTCCTGCGAACAACTCTATCCATAGCCCACGCCTCGCAACCATACAACATTGTTGGAACCACTATTCCTTCAAACATACCCATTTTTGCTTTCCGGGATAATGTTCTCGACTTCCACACATTTTTCAAGGCTCCCAAAATTTTCGCCCCCTCCCCCACCCTATGATCCACTTCCGCTTCCATGGTTCCATCCGCTGACAGATCCACTCCCAGATATCTAAAACACTTCACTTCCTCCAGTTTTTCTCCATTCAAACTCACCTCCCAATTGACTTGACCCTCAACCCTACTGTACCTAATAACCTTGCTCTTATTCACATTTACTCTTAACTTTCTTCTTCCACACACTTTACCAAACTCCGTCACCAGCTTCTGCAGTTTCTCACATGAATCCGCCACCAGCGCTGTATCATCAGCGAACAACAACTGACTCACTTCCCAAGCTCTCTCATCCCCAACAGACTTCATACTTGCCCCTCTTTCCAAGACTCTTGCATTTACCTCCCTAACAACCCCATCCATAAACAAATTAAACAACCATGGAGACATCACACACCCCTGCCGCAAACCTACATTCACTGAGAACCAATCACTTTCCTCTCTTCCTACACGTACACATGCCTTACATCCTCGATAAAAACCTTTCACTGCTTCTAACAACTTGCCTCCCACACCATATATTCTTAATACCTTCCACAGAGCATCTCTATCAACTCTATCATATGCCTTCTCCAGATCCATAAATGCTACATACAAATCCATTTGCTTTTCTAAGTATTTCTCACATACATTCTTCAAAGCAAACACCTGATCCACACATCCTCTACCACTTCTGAAACCACACTGCTCTTCCCCAATCTGATGCTCTGTACATGCCTTCACCCTCTCAATCAATACCCTCCCATATAATTTACCAGGAATACTCAACAAACTTATACCTCTGTAATTTGAGCACTCACTCTTATCCCCTTTGCCTTTGTACAATGGCACTATGCACGCATTCCGCCAATCCTCAGGCACCTCACCATGAGTCATACACACATTAAATAACCTTACCAACCAGTCAACAACACAGTCACCCCCTTTTTTAATAAATTCCACTGCAATACCATCCAAACCTGCTGCCTTGCCGGCTTTCATCTTCCGCAAAGCTTTTACTACCTCTTCTCTGTTTACCAAATCATTTTCCCTAACCCTCTCACTTTGCACACCACCTCGACCCAAACACCCTATATCTGCCACTCTGTCATCAAACACATTCAACAAACCTTCAAAATACTCATTCCATTTCCTTCTCACATCACCACTACTTGTTATCACCTCCCCATTTACGCCCTTCACTGAAGTTCCCATTTGCTCCCTCGTCTTACGCACCCTACTTACCTCCCTCCAGAACATCTTTTTATTCTCCCTAAAATTTACTGATAGTCTCTCACCCCAACTCTCATTTGCCCTTTTTTTCATATATATACATATATATATATATATATATATATATATATATATATATATATATATATATATATATATACATGCATATATATATATATATATATATATATATATATATATATATATATATATATATATATATATATATATATATATATATATATATATATATATATATATATATATATATATATATATATATATATATATATATATATGCATATATATATATATATATATATATATATATATATATATATATATATATATATATATATATATATATATATATATATATATATATATACACACACACACGTACACACACATGCATATATACACAGTCATATACATCAATTCATGTGTACCAAAAAAAAATATTCTTAAATTACTGAAAATAAGGAAAATACTTTCATGAAATTAAAACATATGATGTAAATGCCTTACTTCATCAAATGTTAAGCATCAAAAAACTAAGACAACCAGGACAGACTGATTTTCTTGAAATTACTGAACTTTATATATATATATATATATATATATATATATATATATATATATATATATATATATATATATATATATATATATATATATATATATATATAGGTGAAGATTTGTAGAGGTTTTCAGAAAAGATGAGAGAATGTTGGGGTGAAGAGAGTGGTGAGATTAAGTGAGCTTGGAAAGGAGACTGTGTGAGGAAATACCAGGAGAGACTGATTGCAGAATGGAAAAAGGTGAGAGAAAAGGACGTAAGGGGAGTGGGGGGGGGGGGGGTGATGGGATGTATTTAGGGAAGCAGTGATGGCTTGCACAAAAGATGCTTGTGGCATGAGAAGCGTGGGAGTTGGGCAGATTAAAAAGATAGTGAGTGGTGGGATGAAGAAGTAAGATTATTAGTGCAAGAGAAGAGAAAGGCATTTGAAGGATTTTTGTAGGGAAATAGTGCCTATGACTGGGAGATGTATAAAAGAAAGAGGCAGGAGGTCAAGAGAAAGGTGCAAGAGGTGAAAAAGAGGGCAAATGAGAGTTGAGGTGAGAGAGTATCATTAAATTTTAGGGAGAATAAAAAGATGTTTTGGAAGGAGGGAAATGAAAAGCGTAAGACAAGAGAACAAATGGGAACATCGGTGAAGGGAGCTGATGGGGTGGTAATAACAAGTAGTGGTGATGTGAGAAGGAGGTGGAGTGAGTATTTTGAAGGTTTGTTAAATAAGGTGATAGAGTGACAGATACAGGGTGTTTTGTTCGAGGTGGTGTGCAAAGTGAGAGGGTTAGGGAGTGATTTGTTAAATAGAGAAGAGGTAGTGAAGCTTTGAGGAAGATAAAAGCCGGCAAGGCGGTGGGTTTGGATAGAATTGAAGTGGAATTTATTAAAAGAGGGAGTGACTGTGTTGTTGGCTGGCTGGTAAGGATATTCAATGTATGTATGGCTTATGGTGAAGTGCCTGAAGATTGGCGAAATGCATCCATAGTGCCATTGTACTAAGCCAAAGTGGATAAAGGCGAGTATTCATATTACAGAGGTATAAGTTTGTTGAGTATTCCTGGGAAATTATATATGAGGATATTGATTGAGAAGATGAAGGCATGTACAGAGCATCAGATTGGGGAAGAGCAATGTGGTTTCAAAAGTGGAAGGTGATGTGTGGACCAGGTGTTTGCTTTGAAGAATGTATGTGAGAAATACTTACAAAAACAAATGGATTTGTGTGGAGCATTTATGACTCTCGAGAAGGCATATGACAGAGTTGATGGAGATGCTCTGTGGAAGGTGAGGCAAATTGTTAGAAGCAGTGAAATTTTTTCATCAAGGATGTAAGGCATGTGTACGAGTAGGAAGCGAGGAAAGTGAATGGTTCTCAGTGAATGTCGGTTTGCGGCAGCGGTGCGTGATGTCTCCATGGCCGTTTAATTTGCTTATGGATGGGGTTGTTAGGGAGGTTAATGCAAGAGTTTTGGAGACAGGGGCGGGTGTGCGGTCTGTTGTGGATGAGAGAGCTTGGGAAGTGAGTCAGTTGTTCCCTGATGATACAGTGCTGGTGGCTGATTCGGGTGAGAACTGCAGAAGCTGGTGACTGAGTTTGGTAAAGTGTGGGAATGAAGAAAGTTGAGAGTAAATGTGAATAAGAGCAAGATTATTAGGTTCATTATGGTTGAGGGAAAAGTAAATTGGGAGGTGAGTTTTGAATGTAGAAAAACTGGAGGAAGTGAAGCGTTTGAGATGTCTGGGAGTGGATTTGGCAGCGGATGGAACCATGGAAGCGGAAGTGAGTCACAGGGTGGGGGAAGGGGCGAAGGTTCTGGGAGCGTTGAAGAATGTGTGGAAGGCGAGAACGTTATTTATCGGAGAGCAAAAATGGGTATGTTTGATGGAATGGTGGTTCCAACAATGTTATATATGACTGTGAGGCATGGGCTATAGATAGGGTTGAGCGGAGGAGGTTGGATGAGTTGGAAATGAGGTGCTTGAGGACAAAATATGGTATAAGGTAATTTGATTAAGTAATGAAAGGGTAAGGGAGATGTGTGGTAATAAAAGGAATGTGGTTGAGAGAGCAGAAGAGGGTGTATTGAAATGGTTTGATCACATGGAGAGAATGAGTGAGGAAAGTTTGACAAAGAGGATATATGTGTCAGAGGTGGAGGGAACGAGGAGAAGTGGAGACCAAATTGGAGGTGGAAGGATGGAGTGAAAAAGATTTTGAGCGATCGGGGCCTGAACAAACAGGGGGTTAAAAGGCGTGCAAGGAATAGAGTGAATTGGAACGATGTGGTATACCGGGGTCGACATGCTGTCATCTTTGTTCTCTTTTCCCAGCGCTACCTGGCGCACATGCGGGGGGAAGGGGGTGCCATTTTAAATTTGACGGGATGGCGGCGGGAATGGATGAAGGCAGCATGTATGGATATATACATGTGTATATATTGTTACGAACTCAGTACTTATTGGAGCAAGGTCGCCAGTAACATATATATGTTACAAATACTATACTGGTCCTCGTCTTTGCAAGGACGGTAGATTTGTAATATAGCACAACTCAGGATAACGCTATCTTAACGTTATAGGGTTAAAACAAACACCAAGGTTAGAATTACTTATAATGAAAAGAATTTAAATGTACAAGGTGAACACATAAATCAGGCACGAATCATTTACGTTAACAATGAACATGAGTTTAACATTGAACATGAGTTAACATTCCAGATAAGATTTCAAACCAGGAGATCTCTTTCCTTTGACACTTTGTTCGATAGCATTACATTTGGTTAGATTCTGACGTGACAGAGTAACATCATCGTTGCACTTATTTAAGCTTGACGTAACACAGTAAACATATCGTTACACTTAGTTAAGCTTGGCATGATACAGTAAACATCATCGTTACACTTAGTTAAACTTGACGTGACACAGTAACATCTTACAACCTGGGGCAGCGGTGGCTACGGGGTTCGAGACAGGGAAAGCCTACATCACCTTGCTGGGCTCGGGATTGGTGAAGGAATCAGCTCTCAGACGATCGTCTGAGCTTTTTATGTGAAGATCCAGCAAGGCAGGAACAGCTAACCACGCCTCGACCCGCCACCTGATTCTCCTATAGGTCAGAATGACACAATTGACCTTGATAGGTCAAGAGACTGATTGTCACGCCCTCTCCTTGACGTGATTGGCTGAAGGAGGCCTAAGGTCCGGCCTACGTATGTGGCGTGCATCCAAAATCCTTTGTTCCTCTGTCCACGACAGCAGCGAATGCACGTGACGACACACCGTAGCAGTTCCCATGGTTGGACCTGACGCCGTCGACCTGACGTTTGGGTGCTAGAGGACTGGTCAAGATCTGGGTCAAAACATAATCACTAAGGCAATCAACACGGTCAGGGAAGGTGAGATCCGAGCCGATAGCAGCCGCTCCCTACACCAAGACACGCCATACACAGAGATACACCAAGACACATATGCCAACCATGTGGACACAAACACACGTGTTCGTAACAATATGTATATGTCTGTGTATGTATATGTAAATATACGTTGAAATGTATAGGCATATATATATGCGTGAGTGGGCGTTTATGTATATATGTATATTCTTTCGTCTGTTTCCTTGCGCTACCTCGCTAACGCGGGAGACAGCGAGAAAGTATGAAAAGAAGATATTGTTATTATCATTTTGCTTTGTCGCTATCTCCCGCGTTTACGAGATAGCGCAAGAAAACAGACGAAAGAAATGGCCCAACCCACCCCCATACACATGTATATGCATACACGTCCACACACGCAAATATACATACCTATACATCTCAATGTACACATATATATACACACACAGACATATACATATATACACATGTACATAATTCATACTGTCTGCCTTTATATATTCCCATCGCCACCTCGCCACACATGGAATAACATCCCCCTCCCCCCTCACGTGTGCGAGGTAGCGCTAGGAAAAGACAACAAGGGTCCCATTCGTTCACACTCAGTCTCTATCTGTCATGTAATAATGCCCGAAACCACAGCTCCCTTTCCACATCCAGGCCCCACAGAACTTTCCATGGTTTACCCCAGACGCTTCACATGCCCTGGTTCAATCCATTGACAGCACGTCGACCCCGGTATACCACATCGATCCAATTCACTCTATTCCTTGCCCGCCTTTCACCCTCCTGCATGTTCAGGCCCCGATCACTCAAAATCTTTTTCACTTCATCTTTCCACCTCCAATTTGGTCTCCCACTTCTCGTTCCCTCCACCTCCGGCAAATATATCCTCTTGGTCAATCTTTCCTCACTCATTCTCTCCATGTGCCCAAACCATTTCAAAACACCCTCTTCTGCTCTTTCAACCACCCTCTTTTTATTTCCACACATCTCTTTTACCCTTACATTACTTACTCGATCGAACCACCTCACACCACATATTGTCCTCAAACATCTCATTTCCAGCACATCCACCCTCCTGCGCACAACTCTATCCATAGCCCACGCCTCGCAACCATACAACATTGTTGGAACCACTATTCCTTCAAACATACCCATTTTTGCTTTCCGAGATAATGTTCTCGACTTCCAAACATTCTTCAGGGCTCCCAGGATTTTCGCCCCCTCCCCCACCCTATGATTCACTTCCGATTCCATGGTTCCATCCGCTGCCAGATCCACTCCCAGATATCTAAAACACTTTACTTCCTCCAGTTTTTCTCCATTCAACCTTACCTCCCAATTGACTTGACCGTTAACCCTACTGTACCTATTAACCTTGCTCTTATTCACATTTACTCTTAACTTTCTTCTTTCACACACTTTACCAAACTCAGTCACCAGCTTCTGCAGTTTCTCACATGAATCAGCCACCAGCGCTGTATCATCAGCGAACAACAACTGACTCACTTCCCAAGCTCTCTCATCCCCAACAGACTGCATACCTGCCCCTCTTTCCAAATTCTTGCATTCACCTCCCTAACTACTCCATCCATAAACAAATTAAACAACCATGGAGACATCACACACCCCTGCCGCAAACCTACATTCACTGAGAACCAATCACTTTCCTCTCTTCCTACACGTACACATGCCTTACATCCTCGATACAAACTTTTCACTGCTTCTAACAACTTGCCTCCCACACCATATATTCTTAGTACCTTCCACAGAGCATCTCTATCAACTCTATCATATGCCTTCTCCAGATCCATAAATGCTACATACAGATCTATTTGCTTTTCTATGTATTTCTCACATACATTCTTCAAAGCAAACACCTGATCCACACATCCTCTACCACTTCTGAAACCACACTGCTCTTCCCCAATCTGATGCTCTGTACATGCCTTCACCCTCTCAATCAATACCCTCCCATATAATTTACCAGGAATACTCAACAAACTTATATCTCTGTAATTTGAGCACTCACTCTTATCCCCTTTGCCTTTGTACAATGGCACTATGCAAGCATTCCGCCAATCCTCAGGCACCTCACCATGAGTCATACATACATTAAATAACCTTACCAACCAGTCAACAATACAGTCACCCTCTTTTTTAATAAATATATATATATATATATATATATATATATATATATATATATATATATATATATATATATATATATGTATATATATATATATATATATATATATATATATATATATATATATATATATAAAGTGTATCGTGAGGTAGCTATTTAACCTTGTTGGGGAAATGCTTGAGAAGTTTCGGTCTAGAGTATCACACAACCCTCACCGCTGTTGCCACTCAATTTGATGCCAGATGTTGCAATCTTCTTAGATGGAAATGTATCGATTGTTCTCATATATTAATGAATAAACGTCGTCATGAGTTCTGTTTCACAAAGTAAGTGTTGCATTGGTGTTTTTCTAGGTAAGAGTTCCCGTGTGTTCTCCAGCGAAGTTTTTTTTTATGTTTTTCAGTGTTGTACTCATCAATTTTTGCATATAATTGTGGTGTTCCATTAACAAAGCGCTAATGTCTATTGCAATGTTTCAGGAAGGTGTGTAATTTTGTGTTGTAGTGCTCTCTTCTGTTGGTGTTTCCGTGTGTTTCCAAATCATAGTAAGTGTTCTTGTGTGCCAGAGTGTCACACATAGGAAAGTGTTCCCGTATGTTGCAGTATTTCTCAAAGTGTTCTCTTGTGTTGCAGTATTCCTGGCAGCGTCTCCCGATCACTGGTGCAGTGTGCCTGGCCTCAACACTACCCATGACCTTCGCAACATCTCCATCCCCTGGTGAGGACACCTGCAACCACGCATCTGTACACCTGCATGCCTACACATGTATACCTACATGATCATGCCTCTACACTTGCACCATACACGTGCATACCTGCCATACTAAACTTATATACTTGCGCTTTAACTCCTGCGCGTCTTTAGCCTTATACTAAGCTCTCTCTGCTTCACATCCGCAATACACACCTGTACACCTGGACGTCCATAGCTTTTCACTTTCGCCGTAGACCTGTACACTGGCCAAAGTACACCTACACCTCAACACCAGTGGACCCACATTCGGTACACCAACATGATCGTACCTGTGTACGGAAACAATTCAACTTCCATATGTTTACATTTGTCCATTACCGCACACCTGCTCGCCCACAACTGCTAAACTTCACGTAAACACCAACTTGTCCTCCCTTATTTGCCAGCATACCCAGATGTGTACATTTGCGCCACACCTGTTCAACCTGCACGTCCTCTATTCCTCCAGTAACACATCTTCATGCCTACACCTGTGCATCTAACCACCAACACCTACACACCTGTACTCATCAACACTTTTTCCACGTCTGAGCAGCTGTTCTCTACACCATTATGCCGGCATTCCAACACCTGTGAAACTAAATCATGAACTTCCCATCCTTGGCAACTGGACTCCAACATATGAATAATTTCACGCTCTTTTCCCGACATCTAACCCGCGAAACGTGCATTACTACCACTGTACGCCTGTACCCACACACCTGTACACCTGTAAGTTTGTATCTACATACCTGCACGCCCAACCTTGTATTTTTGCTATGAATATGCGCGGTTACACCTGCACACCAACACGTCCACACCTACGTGCTCTTCCCTTGTATGTCCACACCTGTAGTTATATGCCAAAATCTGTACGTTTGCACCTCCACACCTGTATGCTCTATCCTCGCACCTGTTAAGCTAATGCTTACACATTTACACACCTGTCCACATGTATGCACAACTCTGTACACCTGCATCTTCACACTCGTACTCCAGCATGCCATACCGGTACACCTCTGCAGACATACCAGCACTCATACACAGCCACACCTGTGCACCTACACAGCCACACCTGTATACCTGCAGGTGTTATACAGGAGGTGATGTGAGGGAGTACATGTCATTCCATGTTACTTCCAGATACAGTCCATCACATGTCCTACACATGTGTCTTACCTCACATGATAACGTCACTTGTCTTTACCAGTAACTGATCACAAACATTACATTAGCCACAAACAATTCTCTTTAGGTCTCCATATATGAGTTCATTGTTTGTAAGCATCTTATGGTATCAAGGTACTATCAACACGTGGGTCCGTTACGTAGGTAATCAGGTTATGATGGCTGTAGTAACGAGTCTGGTAACAGACCCACCGGATGTGACATCCTATGTTACTTGCTCAGGTTATGGCCTATTTTTGGTGTGATAAAGTATCTTGGGGATTCCAACGGATGGAGTGTGCTATTGAGAGAGCAGTGAGGTCAATGTACATATCTCTTACATTGTGGTGGGAGCAAGACTGATTACATTAGCCTTGATCATATGGATATATATATACATATATATATATATATATATATATATATATATATATATATATATATATATATATA
Organism: Panulirus ornatus; assembly: GCF_036320965.1. Classification (NCBI taxonomy): domain Eukaryota; kingdom Metazoa; phylum Arthropoda; class Malacostraca; order Decapoda; family Palinuridae; genus Panulirus; species Panulirus ornatus. Next base: position 18,228,520 of record NC_092265.1, on the reverse strand, counting down.
TATATATATATATATATATATATATATATATATATATATATATATATACATATATGGAAAAAGGTGAGAACAATGGAAGTAAGGGGAATGGGGGAGGAATGGGATGTATTTAGGAAATCAGTGATGGATTGCGCAAAAGATGCTTGTGGCATGAGAAGAGTGGGAGATGGGTTGATTAGAAAGGGTAGTGAGTGGTGGGATGAAGAAGTAAGAGTATTAGTGAAAGAGAAGAGAGAGGCATTTGGACGATTTTTGCAGGGAAAAAATGCAATTGAGTGGGAGATGTATAAAAGAAAGAGACAGGAGGTCAAGAGAAAGGTGCAAGAGGTGAAAAAAAGGGCAAATGAGAGTTGGGGTGAGAGAGTATCATTAAATTTTAGGGAGAATAAAAAGATGTTCTGGAAGGAGGTAAATAAAGTGCGTAAGACAAGGGAGCAAATGGGAACTTCAGTGAAGGGCGCAAATGGGGAGGTGATAACAAGTAGTGGTGATGTGAGAAGGAGATGGAGTGAGTATTTTGAAGGTTTGTTGAATGTGTTTGATGATAGAGTGGCAGATATAGGGTGTTTTGGTCGAGGTGGTGTGCAAAGTGAGAGGGTTAGGGAAAATGATTTGGTAAATAGAGAAGAGGTAGTAAAAGCTTTGCGGAAGATGAAAGCCGGCAAGGCAGCGGGTTTGGATGGTATTGCAGTGGAATTTATTAAAAAAGGGGGTGACTGTATTGTTGACTGGTTGGTAAGGTTATTTAATGTATGTATGACTCATGGTGAGGTGCCTGAGGATTGGCGGAATGCGTGCATAGTGCCATTGTACAAAGGCAAAGGGGATAAGAGTGAGTGCTCAAATTACAGAGGTATAAGTTTGTTGAGTATTCCTGGTAAATTATATGGGAGGGTATTGATTGAGAGGGTGAAGGCATGTACAGAGCATCAGATTGGGGAAGAGCAGTGTGGTTTCAGAAGTGGTAGAGGATGTGTGGATCAGGTGTTTGCTTTGAAGAATGTATGTGAGAAATACTTAGAAAAGCAAATGGATTTGTATGTAGCATTTATGGATCTGGAGAAGGCATATGATAGAGTTGATAGAGATGCTCTGTGAAAGGTATTAAGAATATATGGTGTGGGAGGCAAGTTGTTAGAAACAGTGAAAAGTTTTTATCGAGGATGTAAGGCATGTGTACGTGTAGGAAGAGAGGAAAGTGATTGGTTCTCAGTGAATGTAGGTTTGCGGCAGGGGTGTGTGATGTCTCCATGGTTGTTTAATTTGTTTATGGATGGGGTTGTTAGGGAGGTGAATGCAAGAGTTTTGGAAAGAGGGGCAAGTATGAAGTCTGTTGGGGATGAGAGAGCTTGGGAAGTGAGTCAGTTGTTGTTCGCTGATGATACAGCGCTGGTGGCTGATTCATGTGAGAAACTGCAGAAGCTGGTGACTGAGTTTGGTAAAGTGTGTGAAAGAAGAAAGTTAAGAGTAAATGTGAATAAGAGCAAGGTTATTAGGTGAGTTTGAATGGAGAAAAACTGGAGGAAGTGAAGTGTTTTAGATATCTGGGAGTGGATCTGGCAGCGGATGGAACCATGGAAGCGGAAGTGGATCATAGGGTGGGGGAGGGGGCGAAAATTCTGGGAGCCTTGAAGAATGTGTGGAAGTCGAGAACATTATCTCGGAAAGCAAAAATGGGTATGTTTGAAGGAATAGTGGTTCCAACAATGTTGTATGGTTGCGAGGCGTGGGCTATGGATAGAGATGTGCGCAGGAGGATGGATGTGCTGGAAATGAGATGTTTGAGGACAATGTGTGGTGTGAGGTGGTTTGATCGAGTAAGTAACGTAAGGGTAAGAGAGATGTGTGGAAATAAAAAGAGCGTGGTTGAGAGAGCAGAAGAGGGTGTTTTGAAATGGTTTGGGCACATGGAGAGAATGAGTGAGGAAAGATTGACCAAGAGGATATATGTGTCGGAGGTGGAGGGAACGAGGAGAAGAGGGAAACCAAATTGGAGGTGGAAAGATGGAGTGAAGAAGATTTTGTGTGATCGGGGCCTGAACATGCAGGAGGGTGAAAGGAGGGCAAGGAATAGAGTGAATTGGAGCGATGTGGTATACCGGGGTTGACGTGCTGTCAGTGGATTGAATCAGGGCATGTGAAGCGTCTGGGGTAAACCATGGAAAGCTGTGTAGGTATGTATATTTGCGTTTGTGGACGTATGTATATACATGTGTATGTATATACAGCGACAAAGCAAAGAAAAAAAAAATATATACATATATATATATATATATATATATATATATATATATATATATATATATACATATATATATATATATATATATATATATATATATATATATATATATATATATATATATTTATATATATATATATATATATATATATCACATTTACTCTCAGCTTTCTTTTTCCACACACTTTACCAAACTCAGTCACCAGCTTCTACAGTTTCTCACACAAATCAGCCACTAGCGTTGCATCATCAGCGAACAACAACTGACTCACTTCCCAAGCTCTCTCATCCACAACAGACTGCATACTTGTCCCTTTTTCCAAAACTCTTGCGTTCACATCCCTAACAAGCCCCTCCATAAACAAATAAAACACCCACGGAGACATCACACAACCCTGCCGCAAACCTACATTCACTGAGAACCAATCACTCTCCTCTCTTCCTACACGTACACATGCCTTACATCCTCGATGAAAACTTTTCACTGCTTCTAACAACTTGCCTCCCACACCATATATAATTAATACCTTCCACAGAGCACCTCTATCAACTCTATTATATGCCTTCTCCAGATCCATAAATGCTACATACAAATCCATTTGCTTTTCTAAGTATTTCTCACATACATTCTTCAAAGCAAACACCTGATCCACACATCCTCTACCACTTCTGAAACCACACTGCTCTTCCCCAATCTCATGCTCTGTACATGCTTCACCCTTTGAATCAATACCCTCCCATATAATTTACCAGGAATACTCAACAAACTTATGCCTCTGAAATTTGAGCACTCACTCTTATCCCCTTTGCCTTTGTACAATGGCACTATGCAAGCATTCCGCAAATCCTCAGGCACCTCACCATGAGTCATACATACATTAAATAACCTTACCAACCAGTCAACAATACAGTCGCCTCCTTTTTTGATAAACTCCACCGCAATACCATCCAAACCCACTGCCTTGCCGGCTTCCCGCAAAGCTTTTACTACCTCTTCTCTGTTTACCAAATCATTTTCCCTAACCCTCTCACTTTGCACACCACCTCGACCAAAACACCCTATATCTGCCACTCTGTCATCAAACACATTCAACAAACCTTCAAAATACTCACTCCATCTCCTTCTCACATCACCACTACATGTTATCACCTCCCCATAAGCCCCCTTCACTGAAGTTCCCATTTGCTCCCTTGTCTTACGCACTTTATTTACCTCCTTCCAGAACATCTTTGTATTCTCCCTAAAATTTAATAATACTCTCTCACCTCAACTCTCATTTGCCCTCTTTTTCACTTCTTGCACCTTTCTCTTGACCTCCTGCCTCTTTATTTTATACATCTCCCACTCATTTGCATTTTTTTCCCTGCAAAAATCGTCCAAATGCCTCTCTCTTCTCTTTCACTAATAATCTTACTTCTTCATCCCACCACTCACTACCATTTCTAATCAACCCACCTCCCACGCTTCTCATGCCACAAGCATCTTTTGCGCAAGCCATCACTGATTCCCAAAATATATCCCATTCCTCCCCCACTCCCCTTACCTCCTTTGTTCTCACCTTTTTCCATTCTGTACTCAGTCTCTCCTGGTACTTCCTCACACATGTCTCCTTCCATAGCTCACTTACTCTCACCACCCTTTTCACCCTAACATTCTCTCTTCTTTTCTGAAAACCCATACAAATCTTCACCTTCGCCTCCACAAGATAATGATCAGACATCCCTCCACTTGCACCTCTCAGCACATTAACATCCAAAAGTCTCTCTTTCGCGCTCCTGTCAATTAACACGTAATCCCTAACGCTCTCTGGCCATCTCTCCTACTTACATACATATACTTATGTATATCTCGCTTTTTAAACTAGGTATTCCCAATCACCAGTCCTTTTTCAGCACATAAATCTACAAGCTCTTCACCATTTCCATTTACAACACTGAACACCCCATGTATACCAATTATTCCCTCAACTGCCACATTACTCACCTTTGCATTCAAATCACCTATCTCTATAACCCGGTCTTGTGCATCAAAACCACTAACACACTCATTCAGCTGCCCCAAAACACTTGCCTCTCATGATCTTTCTTCTCATGCCCAGGTGCATATGCACCAATAATCACCCATCTCTCTCCATCCACTTTCCGTTTTACCCATATTAATCTAGAATTTACTTTCTTACATTCTATCACATACTCCCACAACTCCTGTTTCAGGAGTAGTGCTACTCCTTCCCTTGCTCTTGTCCTCTCACTAACCCCTGACTTTACTCCCAAGACATTCCCAAACCACTCTTCCCCTTTACCCTTGAGCTTCGTTTCACTCAGAGCCAAAACTTCCAGGTTCCTTTCCTCAAACATACTACCTTTCTCTCCTTTTTTCTCATCTTGGTTACATCCACACACATTTAGACACCCCAATATGAGCCTTCGAGGAGGATGAGCATCCCCGCGTGACTCCTTCTTCTGTTTCCCATTTTAGAAAGTTAGAATTACAAGGAGGGGAGGATTTCTGGCCCCCCGCTCCCGTCCCGTCCCCTCTAGTCGCCTTCTACGACACGTGAGGAATGCGTGGGAAGTATTCTTTCTCCCGTATCCCCAGGGATATATATATATATATATATATATATATATATATATATATATATATATATATATATATATATATATATGGAGTATTGCTCACACAGAGCTACAGGAACTTGCATACGTAAACATCAAATAACGTGATTAGAGGTAAGGAGAGGTAGACAGTTAAAGACCCGACCATGAGATGCGTTGAGAGGTAGACAGTTTAGAGACCCGACCATGATATGCGTTGAGAGGTAGACAGTTTTGAGACCTAACCATGAGATGTGTTGAGAGGTAGACAGTTTAGAGACCTAATCTTGCGATGTGTTGAGAGATAGACAGTTTAGAGACGTAGCCATGAGATGTGTTGAGAGGTAGACAGCTTAGAGATCTAACCATGAGTTTTGTTGAGAGGTAGACAGTTTGGAGACCCGACTTTGAGATGTATTGAAAGGCAGACAGTTTTGAGACCTAACCATGAGATGTTTTAAGGGTAGAAAGTTTAGAAACTCTACTGTGAATGGTCAGAGAAAGACAGTTTAAAGACCTGACTGTGCGTTGAGTAAAGGTAGACAGTTCAGAAACCCGGCCATGAGATGGGTTAAGAGGTAAACAATTTAGAGACCCGATTTTGAGATGTGTTGAGAGGTAGTCAGTTCAGACACCCGCTTATGAGATGTGCTGAGAAGTAGCCAGTTTAGAGACCCAACTATGTCTTGAGAGGTAGCCAGGCCAGAGACCCGACTCTTGAGATGTGTTGAGAGGTACACAGCTTAGAGACCCGACTATGAGATGTGTTGAGAAGTAGACAATTTAGAGACCCGACTATGAAATGTGTTGAGAGGTAGACAGTTTAGAAACAAGACTATGAGATGTGTTGCGAGACAAACAGTTTAGAGACTTAACCATGAGATGTGTTGAAAGGTAGACAGTTTAGAGACCTAACCATGAAATGCGTTGAAAGGTAGACAGTTAGAGACCTAACCATGAGTTGTGTTGAGATATAGACAGTTTAGAGACCCAACTGTGAGTCGTGCTGTACTCACATTAATTTTTAGCCCTCGGAGTTTATCAATGATACCAGGAAAAAACAAATCTGTGCAAGATAAAATGGAAAAAATTCCTAAGGATTCTGTCTGTATGACCCTGAGGTACTGAAATTTAGACATAGCTCATCTCTTCGCACACATTGATCTTCTGCTTAACATTTTCCTTGGGTTTAGGACATATAAACTACCGACCACCATCCATGCCCAGTACATATGTGTGCTACTCTTGGTCTGTGTCACGTGCAAGGAGACGCTACGTCGGGCACAACACACATCCACACCTGATGGCCTGCGCACCTATACCTTTATGCCTGTGTACACCTGCACTACATCCCGCTCTCACCCTGACATGCATGTCTGCGTCAGTTCAGTCATAAAACCTCCCACTAACCTTTATTGTAACTCTTAGGTCAGCAAGGCACTTGAAGCCCCGTAGATACCAGTAATGTTCAGTTCGTCACAGCGCCACAGTCATTTATTTATGAGTAAAGATAAGTTTATTAGAGGACCAGAACCACATAGGAGGTAGGGATAAAGTTTAACTTATTATTCTGGAGTGATGTTGAAAGTTACGTAAGGTGTAGCCATACAGCTGACGGTAAAGTTATTATAGTATCAGAGCCAGAAAACTTACAGTTAAGCTTACCACATTAGACACCCGTACCTTACCTCAAAGCTTATAATAGTGACAGATAGTTATATTGGTAGTTAAGATCACCAACAAATCCTCTGACAAAACACTTAAGTTCTCCACAACAACACAACTCAGAAGTTAACAGCATAATTAAGGCAAACAAACTACCAGAGTTTGCCAGTTGACAACAAAATATAGTGTAGTTAGTAACGATGATTAACTCTTCAAGGTATCATTAAGGTTACCACAGCAGTTTACTACCAATAACAACACAGTTTAACTCCAGTGTCAGCAACACTGACTCACGTCCTGAGAGCACAAGGACTCGACAACTGCCAGTAAGGCTGGGCAGGAGACCAGAGTGCCTCAGGTGACAACATCCTCCCTGGTTGTTGCCCCACAGGCTGGATGATGGAGCTGGCCGGGGGAAGTACTCCTCCTGCAGCTACTACGACAGAGACTGGTCGACACTGGTGGCCAGCGGGGCGCTGGACGGCCACTCCCTACCTGACCTGTCCACCAACATCTCCACCAAGGAATGTCATCAATGGATCTACGACCATTCTGTTTACAAGACCACTATCGTAGAGGAGGTAAGATCTTTATATATACTGCAATGGATTCATTTACCTATAATAAACTCAGGAACACCTTTGTGACAGAGTCCTGGTGCTACTCTAGGTACTACATTTTCCCCTGAGGATCTTGTAGCTCCATGCCTGTGCTACATTCAGTATTAAGGATGGGATAGGCTCCTTTGAAGCAAGAAGTTCCTTGATGAGACTGAATCTGGTTCTTCAATTGACGATGACACACCCTCGCCAAACTTAGCTTTACACTCGCAAATATATAGTTATTTCCCTATTAGATGCGATCATAGCCTAGTTGTTAGCGTTCCTAACTACCACGCAAATTATCCTGGATTTCAATCATGGGTATCATGTGTTCTATGAGAGTGCGCGTTCATATGCAATATATCCGTGTTTATATATCCCCGCGTTTGTACAGTAAGGTTCTGTAAAGCGCTAACTGCTGGTAATGTGAGGCAGATGGGAGTGGTGTAGACCCGTGGCTTATAGATGTGAGACGAAAGATATTCGATTACTAGCAATAGAATAGTTTTTCCCATTAGGGGCAATCATAGTCACGCAGTTAGCGCTCTCGACTACCACACAAAAGGTCCTGAGTTCGAATCCTAGCTCTTGAAGGGTATCATGTGATATATATATATATATATATATATATATATATATATATATATCCCTGGGGATAGGGGAGAAAGAATACTTCCCACGTATTCCCTGCGTGTCGAAGAAGGCGACTAAAAGGGGAGGGAGCGGGTGGCTGGAAATCCTCCCCTCTCGTTCTTTTTTTTAATTTTCCAAAAGAAGGAACAGAGAAGGGGGCCAGGTGAGGATATTCCCTCTAAGGCCCAGTCCTCTGTTCTTAACGCTACCTCGCTAATGCGGGAAATGGCGAATAGTATGAAAGAAAATATATATATATATATATATATATATATATATATTATATATATATATATATATATATATATATTTTTTTTTTTATTTATTTTTTTTTTTTTGCTTTGTCGCTGTCTCTCGCGTTTGCGAGGCAGCACAAGGAAACAGACGAATGAAATGGCCCAACCCACCCCCATACACATGTATATACATACGTTCACACACGCAAATATACATACCTACACAGCTCTCCATGGTTTACCCCAGACGCTTCACATGCCCTGATTCAATCCACTGCCAGCACGTTAACCCCGGTATACCACATCGATCCAATTCACTCTATTCCTTGCCCTCCTTTCACCCTCCTGCATGTTCAGGCCCGATCACACAAAATCTTTTTCACTCCATCTTTCCTCCTCCAATTTGGTCTCCCACTTCTCCTCGTTCCCTACACCTCCGACACATATATCCTCTTGGTCAATCTTTCCTCACTCATTCTCTCCATGTGCCCAAACCATTTCAAAACACCCTCTTCTGCTCTCTCTACCACGCTCTTTTTATTTCCACACATCTCTCTTATCCTTACGTTACTTACTCGATCAAACCACCTCACACCACACATTGTCCTCAAACATCTCACTTCCAGCACATCCATCCTCCTGCGCACAACTCTATCCATAGCCCACGCCTCGCAACCATACAACATTGTTGGAACCACTATTCCTTCAAACATACCCATTTTTGCTTTCCGAGATAATGTTCTCGACTTCAAGGCTCCCAGGATTTTCGCCCCCTCCCCCACCCTATGATCCACTTCCGCTTCCATGGTTCCATCCGCTGCCAGATCCACTCCCAGATATCTAAAACACTTTCCTTCCTCCAGTTTTTCTCCATTCAAACTTACCTCCCAATTGACTTGACCCTCAACCCTACTGTACCTAATAACCTTGCTCTTATTCACATTTACTCTTAAGCTTTCTTCTTTCACACACTTTACCAAACTCAGTCACCAGCTTCTACAGTTTCTCACACGAATCAGCCACCAGCGTTGCATCATCAGCGAACAACAACTGACTCACTTCCCAAGCTCTCTCATCCACAACAGACTGCATACTTGTCCCTTTTTCCAAAACTCTTGCATTCACATCCCTAACAAGCCCCTCCATAAACAAATAAAACACCCACGGAGACATCACACAACCCTGCCGCAAACCTACATTCACTGAGAACCAATCACTCTCCTCTCTTCCGACACGTACACATGCCTTACATCCTCGATGAAAACTTTTCACTGCTTCTAACAACTTCCCTCCCACACCATATATAATTAATACCTTCCACAGAGCATCTCTATCAACTCTATCATATGCCTTCTCCAGATCCATAAATGCTACATACAAATCAATTTGCTTTTCTAAGTATTTCTCACATACATTCTTCAAAGCAAATACCTGATCCACACATCCTCTACCACTTCTGAAACCACACTGCTCTTCCCCAATCTCATGCTCTGTACATGCTTCACCCTTTAAATCAATACCCTCCCATATAATTTACCAGGAATACTGAACAAACTTATACCTCTGAAATTTGAGGACTCACTCTTATCCCCTTTGCCTTTGTACAATGGCACTATGCAAGCATTCCGCCAATCCTCAGGCACCTCACCATGAGACATACATACATTAAATAACCTTACCAAGCAGTCAACAATGCAGTCGCCTCCTTTTTTAAGAAACTCCACCGCAATACCATCCAAACCCACTGCCTTGCCGGCTTTCATCTTCCGCAAAGCTTTTACTACCTCTTCTCTGTTTACCAAAACATTTTCCCTAACCCTCTCACTTTGCACACCACCTCGACCAAAACACCCTATATCTGCCACTCTATCATCAAACACATTCAACAAACCTTCAAAATACTCACTCCATCTCCTTCTCACATCACCACTACATGTTATCACCTCCCCATTAGCCCCCTTCACTGAAGTTTCAATTTGCTCCCTTGTCTTACGCACTTTATTTACCTCCTTTCAGAACATCTTTTTATTCTCCCTAAAATTTAATAATACTCTCTCACCCCAACTCTCATTTGCCCTCTTTTTCACTTCTTGCACCTTTCTATTGACCTCCTGCCTCTTTCTTTTATACATCTTCCACTCATTTGCATTTTTTCCCTGCAAAAATCGTCCAAATGCCTCTCTCTTCTCTTTCACTAATAATCTTACTTCTTCATCCCACCACTCACTACCATTTCTAATCAACCCACCTCCCACGCTTCTCATGCCACAAGCATCTTTTGCGCAAGCCATCACTGCTTCCCAAAATACATCCTATTCCTCCCCCACTCCTCTTACCTCCTGTGTTCTCACCTTTTTCCATTCTGTACTCAGTCTCTCCTGTTACTTCCTCACACAAGTCTCCTTCCATAGCTCACTTACTCTCACCACCCTTTTCACCCCAACATTCTCTCTTCTTTTCTGAAAACCCATACAAATCTTCACCTTCGCCTACACAAGATAATGATCAGACATCCCTCCACTTGCACCTCTCACCACATTAACATCCAAAAGTCTCTCTTTCGCGCTCCTGTCAATTAACATGTAATCCAATAACGCTCTCTGGCCATCTCTCCTACTTACATACATATACTTATGTATATCTCTCTTTTTAAACCAGGTATTCCCAATCACCAGTCCTTTTTGAGCACATAAATCTACAAGCTCTTCACCATTTCCATTTACAACACTGAACACCCCATGTATACCAATTATTCCCTCAACTGCCACATTACTTACTCACCTTTGCATTCAAATCACCCATCACTATAACCCGGTCTTGTGCATCAAAACCACTAACACACTCATTCAGCTGCCCCAAAACACTTGCCTCTCATGATCTTTCTTCTCATGCCCAGGTGCATATGCACCAATAATCACCCATCTCTCTCCATCAACTTTCAGTTCTACCCATATCAATCTAGAATTTACTTTCTTACATTCTATCACATACTCCCACAACTCCTGTTTCAGGAGTAGTGCTACTCCTTCCCTTGCTCTTGTCCTCTCACTAACCCCTGACTTTACTCCCAAGACATTCCCAAACCTCTCTTCCCCTTTACCTTTGAGCTTCGTTTCACTCAGAGCCAAAACATCCAAGTTTCTTTCCTCAAACATACTACCTATCTCTCCTTTTTTCTCATCTTGGTTACATCCACACACATTTAGACACCCCAATGTGAGCCTTCGAGGAGGATGAGCACTCCCCGCGTGACTCCTTCTTCTGTTTCCCATTTTAGAAAGTTAGAATTACAAGGAGGGGAGGATTTCTGGCCCCCCGCTCCCGTCCCCTCTAGTCGCCTTCTACGACACGTGAGGAATGCGTGGGAAGTATTCTTTCTCCCCTATCCCCAGGGATATATATATATATATATATATATATATATATATATATATATATATATATATATATATATATATATATATATATATAAATATATATATATATATATATATATATATATATATATATATATATATATATATATATAATTATATATATATACATATGGAGTATTGGTCACACAGACCTACAGGAACTTGCATACGTAAACATCAAATAATGTGATTAGAGGTAAGGAGAGGTAGACAGTTTAGAGACCCGACCATGATATGCGTTGAGAGGAAGACAGTTTTGAGACCTAACCATGAGATGTGTTGAGAGGTAGACAGTTTAGAGACCTAATCTTGCGATGTGTTGAGAGATAGACAGTTTAGAGACGTAGCCATGAGATGTGTTGAGATGTAGACAGCGTAGAGATCTAACCATGAGATTTGTTGAGAGGTAGACAGTTTGGAGACCCGACTTTGAGATGTATTGAAAGGCAGACAGTTTTGAGACCTAACCATGAGATGTTTTAAGAGGTAGAAAGTTTAGAAACTCTACTGTGAATGGTCAGAGAAAGACAGTTTAAAGACCTGACTGTGCGTTGCGTAAAGGTAGACAGTTTAGAAACCCGGCCATGAGATGGGTTAAGAGGTAAACAATTTAGAGACCCGATTTTGAGATGTGTTGAGAGGTAGTCAGTTCAGACACCCGCTTATGGGATGTGCTGAGAGGTAGCCAGTTTAGAGACCCAACTATGTCTTGAGAGGTAGACAGGCCAGAGACCCGACTCTTGAGATGTGTTGAGAGGTACACAGCTTAGAGACCCGACTATGAGATGTGTTGAGAAGTAGACAATTTAGAGACCCGACTATGAAATGTGTTGAGAGGTAGACAGTTTAGAAACAAGACTATGAGATGTGTTGCGAGACAAACAGTTTAGAGACTTAACCATGAGATGTGTTGAAAGGTAGACAGTTTAGAGACCTAACCATGAAATGCGTTGAAAGGTAGACAGTTAGAGACCTAACCATGAGTTGTGTTGAGATATAGACAGTTTAGAGACTCAACTGTGAGTCGTGCTGTACTCACATTAATTTTTAGCCCTCGGAGTTTATCAATGATACCAAGAAAAAACAAATCTGTGCAAGATAAAATGGAAAAAATTCCTAATGATTCTGTCTGTATGACCCTGAGGTACTGAAATTTAGACATAGCTCATCTCTTCGCACACATTGATCTTCTGCTTAACATTTTCCTTGGGTTTAGGACATATAAACTACCGACCACCATCCATGCCCAGTACATATGTGTGCTACTCTTGGTCTGTGTCACGTGCAAGGAGACGCTACGTCGGGCACAACACACATCCACACCTGTTGGCCTGCGCACCTATACCTTTATGCCTGTGTACACCTGCACTACATCCCGCTCTCACCCTGACATGCATGTCTGCGTCAGTTCAGTCATATAACCTCCCACTAACCTTTATTGTAACTCTTAGGTCAGCAAGGCACTTGAAGCCCCGTAGATACCAGTAATGTTCAGTTCGTCACAGCGCCACAGTCATTTATTTATGAGTAAAGATAAGTTTATTAGAGGACCAGAACCACATAGGAGGTAGGGATAAAGTTTAACTTATTATTCTGGAGTGATGTTGAAAGTTACGTAAGGTGTAGCCATACAGCTGACGGTAAAGTTATTATAGTATCAGAGCCAGAAAACTTACAGTTAAGCTTACCACAGCTGACAGTTAAGCTTACCACATTAGACACCAGTACTTTACCTCAAAGCTTATAACAGTGACAGATCGTTATATTGGTAGTTAAGATCACCAACAAACCCTCTGACAAAACACTTAAGTTCTCCACAACAACACAACTCAGAAGTTAACAGCATAGTTAAGGCAAACAAACTACCAGAGTTTGCCAGTTGACAACAAAATATAGTGTAGTTAGTAACGATGATTAACTCTTCAAGGTATCATTAAGGTTACCACAGCAGTTTACTACCAATAACAACACAGTTTAACTCCAGTGTCAGCAACACTGACTCACGTCCTGAGAGCACAAGGACTCGACAACTGCCAGTAAGGCTGGGCAGGAGACCAGAGTGCCTCAGGTGACAACATCCTCCCTGGTTGTTGCCCCACAGGCTGGATGATGGAGCTGGCCGGGGGAAGTACTCCTCCTGCAGCTACTACGACAGAGACTGGTCGACACTGGTGGCCAGCGGGGCGCTGGACGGCCACTCCCTACCTGACCTGTCCACCAACATCTCCACCAAGGAATGTCATCAATGGATCTACGACCATTCTGTTTACAAGACCACTATCGTAGAGGAGGTAGGATCTTTATATATACTGTAATGGATTCATTTACCTATAATAAACTCAGGAACACCTTTGTGACAGAGTCCTGGTGCTACTCTAGGTACTACATTTTCCCCTGAGGATCTTGTAGCTCCAAGCCTGTGCTACATTCAGTATTAAGGATGGGATAGGCTCCTTTGAAGCAAGAAGTTCCTTGATGAGACAGTATCTGGTTCTTCAATTGACGATGACACACCCTCGCCAAACTTAGCTTTACACTCGCAAATATATAGTTATTTCCCTATTAGATGCGATCATAGCCTAGTTGTTAGCGTTCCTAACTACCACGCAAATTATCCTGGATTTCAATCATGGGTATCATGTGTTCTATGAGAGTGCGCGTTCATATGCAATATATCCGTGTTTATATATCTCCGCGTTTGTACAGTAAGGTTCTGTAAAACGCTAACTGCTGGTAATGTGAGCCAGATGGGAGTGGTGTAGACCCCGTGGCTTATAGATGTGAGACGAAAGATATTCGATTACTAGCAATAGAATAGTTTTTTCCCATTAGGGGCAATCATAGTCACGCAGTTAGCGCTCTCGACTACCACACAAAAGGTCCTGAGTTCGAATCCTAGCTCTTGAAGGGTATTATGTGATATATATATATATATATATATATATATATATATATATATATATATATATATATATATATATATCCCTGGGGATAGGGGAGAAAGAATACTTCCCATGTATTCCCTGCGTGTCGTAGAAGGCGACTAAAAGGGGAGGGAGCGGGTGGCTGGAAATCCTCCCCTCTCGTTTTTTTTTTTAATTTTCCAAAAGAAGGAACAGAGAAGGGGGCCAGGTGAGGATATTCCCTCTAAGGCCCAGTCCTCTGTTCTTAACGCTACCTCGCTAATGCGGGAAATGGCGAATAGTATGAAAGAAAATATATATATATATATATATATATATATATATATATATATATATATATATATATATATATATATATATATATATATATATTTTTTTTTTTTTTATTTATTTATTTTTTTTTTTGCTTTGTCGCTGTCTCTCGCGTTTGCGAGGCAGCACAAGGAAACAGACGAATGAAATGGCCCAACCCACCCCCATACACATGTATATACATACGTTCACACACGCAAATATACATACCTACACAGCTCTCCATGGTTTACCCCAGACGCTTCACATGCCCTGATTCAATCCACTGCCAGCACGTCAACCCCGGTATACCACATCGATCCAATTCACTCTATTCCTTGCCCTCCTTTCACCCTCCTGCATGTTCAGGCCCCGATCACACAAAATCTTTTTCACTCCATCTTTCCTCCTCCAATTTGGTCTCCCACTTCTCCTCGTTCCCTACACCTCCGACACATATATCCTCTTGGTCAATCTTTCCTCACTCATTCTCTCCATGTGCCCAAACCATTTCAAAACACCCTCTTCTGCTCTCTCTACCACGCTCTTTTTATTTCCACACATCTCTCTTATCCTTACGTTACTTACTCGATCAAACCACCTCACACCACACATTGTCCTCAAACATCTCACTTCCAGCACATCCATCCTCCTGCGCACAACTCTATCCATAGCCCACGCCTCGCAACCATACAACATTGTTGGAACCACTATTCCTTCAAACATACCCATTTTTGCTTTCCGAGATAATGTTCTCGACTTCAAGGCTCCCAGGATTTTCGCCCCCTCCCCCACCCTATGATCCACTTCCGCTTCCATGGTTCCATCCGCTGCCAGATCCACTCCCAGATATCTAAAACACTTTCCTTCCTCCAGTTTTTCTCCATTCAAACTTACCTCCCAATTGACTTGACCCTCAACCCTACTGTACCTAATAACCTTGCTCTTATTCACATTTACTCTTAACTTTCTTCTTTCACACACTTTACCAAACTCAGTCACCAGCTTCTGCAGTTTCTCACATGAATCAGCCACCAGCGCTGTATCATCAGCGAACAACAACTGACTCACTTCCCAAGCTCTCTCATCCCCAATAGACTTCATACTTGCCCCTCTCTCCAAAACTCTTGCATTCACCTCCCTAACAATCCCATCCATAAACAAATTAAACAACCATGGAGACATCACACACCCCTGCCGCAAACCTACATTCACTGAGAACCAATCACTTTCCTCTCTTCCTACACGTACACATGCCTTACATCCTCGATAAAAACTTTTCACTGCTTCTCACAACTTTCCTCCCACACCATATATTCTTAATACCTTCCACAGAGCATCTCTATCAACTCTATCATATGCCTTCTCCAGATCCATAAATGCTACATACAAATCTATTTGCTTTTCTAAGTTTTTCTCACATACATTCTTCAAAGCAAACACCTGATCCATACATCCTCTACCACTTCTGAAACCACACTGCTCTTCCCCAATCTGATGCTCTGTACATGCCTTCACCCTCTCAATCAATACCCTCCCATATAATTTACCAGGAATACTCAACAAACTTATACCTCTGTAATTTGAGCACTCACTCTTATCCCCTTTGCCTTTGTACAATGGCACTATGCAAGCATTCCGCCAATCCTCAGGCACCTCACCATGAGTCATACATACATTAAATAACCTTACCAACCAGTCAATAATACAGTCACCCCCTTTTTTAATAAATTCCACTGCAATACCATCCAAACCTGCTGCCTTGCCGGCTTTCATCTTCCGCAAAGCTTTTACTACCTCTTCTCTGTTTACCAAATCATTTTCCCTAACCCTCTCACTTTGCACACCACCTCGACCAAAACACCCTATATCTGCCACTCTATCATCAAACACATTCAACAAACCTTCAAAATACTCACTCCATCTCCTTCTCACATCACCATATATATATTCCAAAAGATAATCAAAAATATCATCAGTGGGAACTTTGGTGAACAATGAGCAAACATCAAAACTTACAATCTTCTCCTCTGGCTGAACAGATACACATGAGTTTACAGTACGAGAGCCTGAATTGCTTCCTAGAAGTGGAGACAGGATTTTAACTAACCATTAAATAACTTGTGAGTGGCAGATCCTACTGAACATATGATTGGTATCAGTGTGTTATTAGGTTTATGGGTCATCACTAATCCATACATGTAGGATGGAGGAGAAGCCTTGGTAATAAAGTGATTAACCAGATCTTTTCTATCTCTCAAAACAACTTAATAGTATTGTCAAACACTTTGATAACTTCATCCTGGGGTTATTTTTTAATTTAGTGTGTGTGTGTGTGGAGGAATGTGCTAAAGGATCATTCATTTTTTAAATGTAATCTGTCTTATCTATAATAACAACTGTACTGGATTTATCAGGTTAAGTTGTAAGAATGTAATCATCTTTCCTCATCTCTTGAATACAACGTATGAATCTTAGAGGAAAATTATGATTCTGAACAACATTGGTAGCACCATACACTCTCCATTTCATTATAGCTATATTCCGTTGAGGCACATTTACGCACTTTTTCCTGCTGAACAAAAGCACCAGAAACTTGAACTGCTGTTGGCTTTCTACGACACTGAGAAAGAGAGACCGACCCTGGGGCCGACACTGTATATGTTCACGAAGAGGTTTTGATGAGAGATTCAACACTCCATTAGGTCCGCATGCTTTGGCCTCCCACTATTTCTGATACAACTATTTTCTGCGCAACACACTATATGTCGATGACAGACAAATTTATATACATCACGTACCGACTTCGAACCCTGGGTAGGCCGTCTGGCTGCCTCTGCCACACGGTGCTTTACGTGTGTTCCAATCTCATCTCGGCGGGGATAGCATGACTGTAATCTCACGCGGCTCTGGTGGTGTGGCAAATATGTCAGGTAGACGACTGTATATACACAACGGGTCGGCTTTGAAACCTGGGTAAAGCGTCTGGCTGCCTCTGCCACGTGGAAGTTAAAAGACACACACTTATAGTGTTTTCACGTGTGGGCCACAGACATGTGTGGCAATCTACCGTGTGCCACAAACATGTGTGACAACCAACCATGTGCAACAAACATGTGTGACAACCAACCACGAGCAACAAACATGTGTAACAACCAACCATGTGCCACAAATATGTGTGACAATCAACCATGTGCAACAAACTTTTGTGAAAACCAACCATGTGCAACAAACATGTGTGACAACCAACCAGGAGCAACAAACATGTGTAACAACCAACCATGTGCCACAAATATGTGTGACAATCAACCATGTGCAACAAACCTTTGTAAAAACCAACCATGTGCAACAAACATGTGTGACAACTAACCATGTGCAACAAACATGTGTGACAACCAACCATGAGCAACAAACATGTTAACAACCAACCATGTGCCACAAATATGTGTGACAATCAACCATGTGCAACAAACTTTTGTGAAAACCATGTGCAACAAACATGTGTGACAACCAACCATGTGCAACAAACATGTGTGACAACCAACCATGAGCAACTAACATGTGTAACAACCAACCATGTGCCACAAATATGTGTGACAATCAACCATGTGCAACAAACTTTTGTGAAAACCAACCATGTGCAACAAACATGTGTGACAACCAACCATATACAACAAACATTTGTGACAACCAACCATGTGCAACAAACATGTGTAACAACCAACCATGTGCAACAAACATGTGTGACAACCAACCATGTACAACAAACATTTGTGACAACCAACCATGTGCAACAAATATGTGTGACAATCAACCATGTGCAACAAACATTTGTGAAAACCAACCATGAGCAACAAACATTTGTGACAGCCAACCAGGAGCAACAAACGTGAGTGACAACAACCGTGTGCGACAAACATGTGTGACAACCAACCATGTGCGACAAACTTGTGCGACAACCAACCATGTGCAACGAACATGTGTGACAACCAACCGTGTGCGACAAACATGTGTGACAACCAACCATGTGCAACAAACATGTGTGACAACCAACCGTGTGCGACAAACATGTGTGACAACCAAACGTGTGCAACAAACATGTGTGACAACCAACCATGTGCAACGAACATGTGACAACCAACCATGTGCAACAAACATGTGTGACAACCAGCCATGTGCAACAAACATGTGTGACAACCAACCATGTGCAACAAACATGTGTGACAACCAACCGTGTCAAACAAACATGTGTGAAAACCAACCATGTGTAACAAACATGTGTGACAACTAACAATGTGCAACAAACATGTGTGACAACCAACCTTGTCCAACAAACATGTGTAACAACCAACCTTGTGCAACAAACATGTGTAACAACCAACCATGTGCAACAAACATGTGAGACAGCCAACCATGTGCAACAAACATATGTGACAACCAGCCATGTGCAACGAACATATGTGACAACCAACCATGTGCAACAAACATGTGTGACAACCAACCATGTGGAAAAAACATGTGTGACAACCAACCATGAGCAACAAACATGTGTGACACCATCAACCATGTGCAACAAACATGTGTGACAACCAACCGTGTGCAACAAACATGTGTGAAAGCCAGCCATGTGCAACAAACATGTGTGACAACCAACCTTGTCCAACAAACATGTGTAACAACCAACCTTGTACTACAAACATGTGTAACAACCAACCATGTGCAGCAAACATGTGAGACAGCCAACCATGTGCAACAAACATGTGTGACAACCAACAATGTGCAACATACATGTGTGACAACCAACCATGTGCAACAAACAAGTGTGACAACCAACCGTGTGCGACAAACATGTGTGGCAACCAACCATGTGCAACAAACATGTGAGACAGCCAACCATGTGCAACAAACATGTGTGACAACCAACCATGTGCAACAAACATGTGTGACAGCCAACCTTATACAACAAACATGTGTAACAACCCACCATGTGCAACAAACGTGTGTGACAACGAACCTTGTCCAACAAACATGTGTGACACCATCAACCATGTGCAACAAACATGTGTGACAACCAACCATTTGCAACAAACATGTGTGACAACCAACTTTGTCCAACAAACATGTGTGACAACCAACCATGTGCAACAAATATGTGTGACAACCAACCTTGGGCCACAAACACATGTGACAACAAACCGTGGGCCACAAACCTGTATGACAATCAACCTGGGGCTACAAACATGTGTGACAACCACCCTTGGGCCACAAACACGTGTGACAACAAATCATGTGCAACAAACATGTGTGACAACCACCCTTGGGCCACAAACACGTGTGACAACCAACCATGTGCAACAAACACGTGTGACAACCAACCTTGGGCCACAGACACGTGTGACAACAAACCATGTGCAACAAACACGTGTGACAACCACCCTTGGGCCACAAACACGCGTGACAACCACCCTTGGGCCACAAACACGTGTGACAACCAACCTTGGGCCACAGACACGTGTGACAACCACCCTTGGGCCACAGACACGTGTGACAACAAACCATGTGCAACAAACACGTGTGACAACCACCCTTGGGCCACAAACACGCGTGACAACCACCCTTGGGCCACAAACACGTGTGACAACCACCCTTGGGCCACATCATGATCATCATCCGCAAGTCACCGTTGGTACATCTGACCAAACGAGAAACGTCACTTTCAACACTCAGGGTCAATCATGGCGGGGTGTGCCACCTGCTCAACTGGTACACTTCAGTGATGACTACCATCTGTGAGTTGCTCGTGGCAGAGGCTAGCGCACCAGCTGGTACAGAGCTGTCGGAGTGGGGCATACCACCTGTTACTTGATTTCGTCACAGATTAGCAAGTCGGGCGGGAAAGAGGAATTAGGATGACGACCACCAGCCAGATGGTTACGTCACAGACTGGCACCAGGTGGTGCAAATGACGGGAAAGTTCAGCGGTTACGTTAGTGTGAAGAAGGCCATCTGAAGGGGCCATAGGTGTTATAGGCAGCTGGCACCAGTGATGCCCACACTGTAGCCAACACCTTCACCCACCTTCACCGCCAGGCCCTGGTCCCAGCACCTCACACTACTACTACCCAGCTACCGTCTCCACCTACGGTAGTGGCCACCTTCAGTGCCAGCCTGCAGCGCTGGAGGTAGGTCACGCTCCAGGCTTGATGTTAGGGATGTTCCAGGTACATTTATACAAAATATATATAGTTATCTCACTCTCACCAGGAGGGGCAAGAGGAAGGGCAGGAGGAAGGGCAGGAGGAAGGGCAGGAGGAAGAGCAGGAGGAGCACAAGGAGAAATTAGGAAGACATTGATGATATGGCGAGTCCCTC
Organism: Panulirus ornatus; assembly: GCF_036320965.1. Taxonomy (NCBI): domain Eukaryota; kingdom Metazoa; phylum Arthropoda; class Malacostraca; order Decapoda; family Palinuridae; genus Panulirus; species Panulirus ornatus. The sequence goes on along the minus strand of NC_092265.1, from coordinate 18,207,541 downwards.
CCCTCCATCACTATAGCGGGTAGGAGGGCGGTTTGTAACGTGAACACTGTACTGCACCCCAACACACACCCCAGGTCTCCGTACTGCACCCCAACACACACCCCAGGTCTCCGTACTGCACCCCAACACACACCCCAGGACTCCGTCCTACAACCCACCACACCCCAGGACTTGATCCTGCACCACACTACACACCCCAGGACTCCGTCCTACAACCCATCATGCATCCCAGGACTCCGTCCTTCACCCCAGAAGACACCCCACGACTCCATCCTACAACCCATCACACATCCCAGGACTCCATCTAACAACCCACCACAAACCCCAGGAATCCATCCTTCAACTCAACACACACCTCAGGGCTCCATTCTACAACCCACCACGCATCCTAAGAATCCATCTGACAACCCACCACACATCCCAGGACTCCATCCAACAACCCACCACACACTACAGGACTCCGTCCTACCACCCACAACACATCCCAATACTCCATCCAACAACCCATAACATACCCCAATACTTCATCCTAGAACCCACCAAACACCCAGGACTCCACTTTACTACCCACCACACATCCCAGGACTCCATCCAACAACCGACCACACAACCCAGGGCTCCATCCTTCAACCCAACACTCCCCAGGACTCCATTTTACAACCCACTACAAATCCCAGGACTCTATCCTACACTCCGCCACACATCCCAGGACTCCATCCTCCAACCCGCCACACACCCATGGACTGCATCTCACAACTCACGACACATCCCAGGACTCCATTCTGAAACTCACCACATACCCCTAGAATCCATCCTCCAACCCACCAAACAACCATGGACTGCATCTTACAACCCACGACACATCCCAGGACTCCATCCTACAACCCACCATACTCCCAAGGACTCCATCTTACAACCCACCACTCACCCAAGGACTCCATCCTACAACCCACCACACACACCAAGACTCCATTTCACAACCCACCACACATCACTCCATCTTACAACCTAACACACACCTTAGGAACCCATTCTACAACCAACCACACACCCAAATATTCCATTCTACAACCCACGACACAACCTAGGACTCCATCCCACCACACATCCCAGGACTCCTTCCTACACCTAACGACACACCCCAGGACTCCGTCCTACAACCCACCGCACACCCAGGGCTTCGTCCTACAATCCAACACACATCTCAGGACTCTATCCTACACCCCACCACACACCTCAGGACTCCATCCTACAATCCACCACATATCCCAGGACTCCAACCTACAACCCACCACACACCCCAGCACACCATCCTACAACCCACTACACATTCAAGGTCTCCATCCTACAACGCACCACACACCCCAGGACCCCATCCTATAACCCACCACACACCATAGTACTCCATCTTACAACCGACCACACACCCCAATGCTTCATCCTACAGCCCATCACACATCCTAGGACTCCACCCTACAACCCATTACACATCACAGGTCTCCATCGTACAACAAACCACACATACCAGGACTCTATCCTACACCCTACCACACATCCCAGGACTCCATCCTACAACCCACCACAAATCCCAGGACTCTACCCTATAACCCACCACACACCTCAGGACTCCATCCTACAATCCACCACATATCCCAGGACTCCAATGTACAACCAACCACACACCCCAGGACTCCATCCTACATCCAACCACACACCCCAGGACTCTGTCCTACACCCCACCTGACACCCCAGGACTCCGTGCTGCACCCTCAACGACTCCATCCTACAACCCATCACACATCCCAGGATTCCGTCCTGCGACCTATCACACATCCCAGGTCTCCATCCTACAACCAACCACACATCTCAGGATTCCGTCCTGCAACCTATCACACATCCCAGGTCTCCATCCTACAACCCACCACACATCTCAGGACTCCGTCTATACCCCACAACACCCTAGGACTCCGCCTATACCCCACTACACCCTAGGACTCTGCCCTACAACCCACCTCACATCAGACTCAATCCTACACCCCAGCAGACACCCCAGGACTTCGTCCTACAACCCACCACAAAACCCAGGACTCCGTCCAACACTCCATCACACATCCCATGACTCCGTCCTACACCCCACCACACATCCCAGGGCTCCGTCCTAAACCCCACCACATCCTAGGACTCAATCCTACAACCTACCATATCCAAGGACTCAATCCTACACCCAAACACATACCCCAGGACTCCGTCCTACACCCCAGCACACACCCCAGGACTCCGTCCTGCAACCCGTCACACCTCCCAGGACTCTATCCTATACCACACCACACACCCCAGGACCCCATCATACAACCCACCACACACCCCAGGACTCCGTCCTATGACCCAACACACACCCCAATACTCCATCGTACAACCAACCACACACCCTAATAATCCATCCGACAACCTACCACACACCCAAGTACTCCATCCTCTAACCCACCACACATCCCAGGACTCCATCCAACAACCCACCAAACACCCTAAGACTCCATTCCACCACCCACTACACATCCCAGGACTCCACCCTACACCACACCACACACCCTAGAACTCCATCTTACAACCCACCACACACTCCAAGACCCCATGCTACAACACACCACCCATCCGAGGACTCCATCCTACACAGCACCACACACCCAAGGACTCCACCCTACAACCCACCACATAACCCAGGACTCCATCCTACAACCCACCACACACTCCCATACTCCAACCTACAACCCACCACAAACTCCAATACTCCTTACAACCCAAACACACATCTCAAGACTCCATCCTACAAACCACCACACATCCCAGGAAACCATCCTACAACCCACCACACACCCCAGGAGTCCATCTTATAACCCACCACACACCACAGGACTCCATCGCAAAACCCACAACACATCCCAATACTCCATCCTACAACCTACCAAACACCCCGATACTACATGATACAACCCACCACACACCCCAGGACTCCATTCTACAACCGACCACACATACCAATACGTCATCCCACAACCGACAACACGCCCCAATACTTCATCCTACAACCCACCACACACCACTTGACTCCATCCTACAACCAATCAAACATCCAAGGACTCCGTCATACACCCCACAACACATCCCAGGACTCTATCCTACTACCCAACACACATCCAGGACTCCATCATATAGCCCACCACACACCCCAGGACTCCATCCTGCAACCCAACACACACCCCAATACTCCATCGTACAACCAACCACACACCCTAATACTCCATCCTAAAACCTACCACACACCCAAGGGCTCTATCCTACAACCTACCACACACCCTAATACTCCATCCTACAACCCACCACACACCCAAAGACTCCATCCTTCAACCCACCACACATCCCAGGACTCTATCCAAAAACCAACCAGACACCCGGGACTCCATCCTACAACCCACCACAAACCCAGGACTTCCATCTAAAACTCACAACACACCCCAATACTCCATCCTACAACCCACCACACACCCCAATACTCCATCCTACAACCGACTACACATCCCAGGACTCCATCCTACATCCCACCACACACCCCAATACGCCATCGCACAACTCACCATACACCCTAATACTCCATACTACAATCTATCGCACACCCCAGGACACCATCCTAGAACCTGCCACACACCCCAATACTCCATCCTACAAACCACCACACAACCCAATACTCTATCCTACAACCCACCACACATGCCAGGACACCATCCTAAAACCTGCCATACACCACAATACTCCATCCTACAAACCACCACACACCCTAATATTCTATCCTACAACCCACCACACACCACTTGACTCCATCCTACAACCAATCAAACACCCAAGGACTCCGTCATACACCCCACCACACATCCCAGGACTCTATCCTACAACCCACCACACATCCCAGGATTCCATCATACAGCCCACCACACACCCCAGGACTCCATCCTTCAACCCACCACATAACCCAAGACTTCATTCTCTAACACCATACATCTCAGACTCCCTCCTACACCCCAACACACATCCCAGGACTCCATCATACAACCCACCACACACCCCAGGACTCCATCTACAACCCACCACACACCCCAGGACTCCATCCTATAACCCACCACACAACCCAATACTCCATCCTACAATTCATCACACACCGAAGGACTCCATCCTTCAACCCACCACACATCCCAGGACTCTATCCAACAACCCACCACACACCCCAGGACTCCATCCTTCAACCCACCACATATCCCAAGACTTCATTCTCTAACACCACACATCCCACGACTCCATTCTACACCCCAACACACATCTCAGGACTCCATCATACAACCCACCACACACCCAAGGACTTCATCTTATAACTCATCACACACCCAAGAACTCCATCTTATAACCCACCACAAACCCCAGGACTCCATCTTACAACCCACCACACATACCAGGACTCCATCCTACAACCCACCACATGCCCCAGGACTCAATTCTACAACCAACCGCACAGCCCCAGGACTCCAGCCAACAACCCAACACACAACCCAGGACTCTATCCTACCACTCACTACACATCCCAGGATTCCATCCAGCACCCTACCCCACACCCCAGGACTCCGTCCTGCAACCCGCCACGCACCAGAGGACTCCATCCTACAACCCATCACACATTCCAGGACTCCATCCTACACCCCACCACAAACCCTAGGATTCCATCCTACAACCCACCACAAGTCCCAGTCCTCCATCCTACAACCCACCACACTCACGGGACTCCATTCTACAACCTATCACACACCGTAGGACTCTATCCTACAACCCAACATACACCCCAGGACTCCATCCTAAAATCCACCACACATCCCAGGACTCCATCCTACAACCCACAACATACCACAGGACTCAATCCTACAAAACACAACACACCCCAGGACTCCATCCTAGACCGCTCCACACATCACAGGACTCTTTCCTTGACTTGCGTTGTCATGCCCTAACGCGGCAAGAATATATATATATATATATATATATATATATATATATATATATATATATATATATATATATATATATATATATATATATATATACATATATATATATATATATATATATATATATATATATATATATATATATATATATATATATATATATATATATATATATATATATATATATATATATATATATATATATCTCATCCCTGGGGATAGGGGATTAAGAATACTTCCCACGTATTCCCTGCGTGTCGTAGAATGCGACTAAAAGGGGAGGGAGCGGGGGGCTGGAAATCCCCCCCCTCTCGTTTTTTTTTTTTTTTTAATTTTCCAAAAGAAGGAACAGAGGGGGCCAGGTGAGTATATTCCAAAAAAGGCCGTCCTCTGTTCTTAACGCTACCTCGCTAACGCGGGAAATGGCGAATAGTTTGAAAGAAAGAAAGAAGAATATATATATTTATATATATATATATATATATATATATATATATATATATATATATATATATATATATATATATATATATATATATTCTTTCTTTCTTTCAAACTATTCGCCATTTCCCGCGTTAGCGAGGTAGCGTTAAGAACAGAGAACTGGGCCTTTAAGGGAATATCCTCACCTGGCCCCCTTCTCTATTCCTTCTTTTGGAAAATTAAAGAAAAATAATAAGAGGGGAGGATTTCCAGCCCCCTGCTCCCTCCCCTTTTAGTCGCCTTCTACGACACGCAGGGAATACGTGGAAACTATTCTTTCTCCCCTATCCCCAGGGATAATGGCGAATATATATATATATATATATATATATATATATATATATATATATATATATATATATATATATATATATATATATATATATATATATATATATATATATATATATATATATATTCCTATGAGTCCACGGGGAAAATGAAACACGATAAGTTCCCAAGTGCACTTTCGTGTAATAATCACATCATCAGGATAGACACAATAGAGAAACATAAGTCAGTTGATATACACCGAAGAGACGAAGCTAGGACGCCATTTGGTAAACATGTGAATATCCAAAACAATATATATATATATATATATATATATATATATATATATATATATATATATATATATATATATATATATATTTTTTTTTTTTTTCTTCTTTTTTTTTTTGCTTTGTCGCTGTCTCCCGCGTTTGCGAGGTAGCGCAAGGAAACAGACGAAAGAAATGGCCCAACCCACCCCCATACACATGTATATACATACACGTCCACATACGCAAATATACATACCTACACAGCTTTCCATGGTTTACCCCAGACGCTTCACATGCCCTGATTCAATCCACTGACAGCACGTCAACCCCGGTATACCACATCGATCCAATTCACTCTATTCCTTGCCCTCCTTTCACCCCCCCTGCATGTTCAGGCCCCGATCACACAAAATCTTTTTCACTCCATCTTTCCACCTCCAATTTGGTCTCCCACTTCTCTCGTTTCCTCCACCTCCGACACATATATCCTCTTGGTCAATCTTTCCTCACTCATTCTCTCCATGTGCCCAAACCATTTCAAAACATCCTCTTCTGCTCTCTCAACCACGCTCTTTTTATTTCCACACATCTCTCTTACCCTTACGTTACTTACTCGATCAAACCACCTCACACCACACATTGTCCTCAAACATCTCATTTCCAGCACATCCATCCTCCTGCGCACAACTCTATCCATAGCCCACGCCTCGCAACCATACAACATTGTTGGAACCACTATTCCTTCAAACATACCCATTTTTGCTTTCCGAGATAATGTTCTCGACTTCCACACATTCTTCAAGGCTCCCAGGATTTTCGCCCCCTCCCCTACCCTATGATCCACTTCCGTTTCCATGGTTCCATTCGCTGCCAGATCCACTCCCAGATATCTAAAACACTACTTCCTCCAGTTTTTCTCCATTCAAACTTACCTCCCAATTGACTTGACCCTCAACCCTACTGTACCTAATAACCTTGCTCTTATTCACATTTACTCTTAACTTTCTTCTTTCACACACTTTACCAAACTCAGTCACCATCTTCTGCAGTTTCTCACATGAATCAGCCACCAGCGCTGTATCATCAGCGAACAACAACTGACTCACTTCCCAAGCTCTCTCATCCACAACAGACTTCATACTTGCCCCTCTTTCCAAAATTCTTGCATTCACCTCCCTAACAACCCCATCCATAAACAAATTAAACAACCATGGAGACATCACACACCCCTGCCGCAAACCTACATTCACTGAGAACCAATCACTTTCCTCTCTTCCTACCCGTACACATGCCTTACATCCTCGATAAAAACTTTTCACTGCTTCTAACAACTTGCCTCCCACACCATATATTCTTAATACCTTCCACAGAGCATCTCTATCAACTCTATCATATGCCTTCTCCAGATCCATAAATGCTACATACAAATCCATTTGCTTTTCTAAGTATTTCTCACATACATTCTTCAAAGGAAACACCTGATCCATACATCCTCTACCACTTCTGAAACCACACTGCTCTTCCCCAATCTGATGCTCTGTACATGCCTTCACCCTCTCAATCAATACCCTCCCATATAATTTACCAGGAATACTCAACAAACTTATACCTCTGTAATTTGAGCACTCACTCTTATCCCCTTTGCCTTTGTACAATGGCACTATGCACACATTCCGCCAATCCTCAGGCACCTCACCATGAGTCATACATACATTAAATAACCTTACCAACCAGTCAATAATACAGTCACCCCCTTTTTTAATAAATTCCACTGCAATACCATCCAAACCTGCTGCCTTGCCGGCTTTCATCTTCCGCAAAGCTTTTACTACCTTTTCTCTGTTTACCAAATCATTTTCCCTAACCCTCTCACTTTGCACACCACCTCGACCAAAACACCCTATATCTGCCACTCTATCATCAAACACATTCAACAAACCTTCAAAATACTCACTCCATCTCCTTCTCACATCACCACTACTTGTTATCACCTCCCCATTTTCGCCCTTCACTGAAGTTCCCATTTGCTCCCTTGTCTTACGCACTTTATTTACCTTCTTCCAGAACACCTTTTTATTCTCCCTAAAATTTAATGATACTCTCTCACCCCAACTTTCATTTGCCCTCTTTTTCACCTCTTGCACCTTTCTCTTGACCTGTCTCTTTCTTTTATACATCTCCCACTCAATTGCATTTTTTCCCTACAAAAATCGTCCAAATGCCACCCTCTTCTCTTTCACTAATACTCTTACTTCTTCATCCCACCACTCACTATCCTTTCTAATCAACCCACCTCCCACTCTTCTCATGTCACAAGCATCTTTTGCGCAATCCATCACTGATTCCCTAAATACATCCCATTCCTCCCCCACTCCCCTTACTTCCATTGTTCTCACCTTTTTCCATTCTGTACTCAGTCTCTCCTGGTACTTCCTCACACAAGTCTCCTTCCATAGCTCACTTACTCTCACCACCCTCTTTATCCCAACATTCATTCTTCTTTTCTGAAAACCCATACAAATCTTCACCTTAGCCTCCACAAGATAATGATCAGACATCCCTCCAGTTGCACCTCTCTGCACATTAACATCCAAAAGTCTCTTTTTCGCGCGCCTGTCAATTAACACGTAATCCAATAACGCTCTCTGGCCATCTCTCCTACTTACATACGTATACTTATGTATATCTCGCTTTTTAAACCAGGTATTCCCAATCACCAGTCCTTTTTCAGCACATAAATCTACAAGCTCTTCACCATTTCCATTTACAACACTGAACACCTCATGTATACCAATTATTCCCTCAACTGCCACATTACTCACCTTTGCATTCAAATCGCCCATCACTATAACCCGGTCTCGTGCATCAAAACCACTAACACACTCATTCAGCTGCTCCCAAAACACTTGCCTCTCATGATCTTTCTTCTCATGCCCAGGTGCATATGCTCCAATAATCACCCATCTCTCTCCATCAACTTTCAGTTTTACCCATATTGATCGAGAATTTACTTTCTTACATTCTATCACATACTCCCACAACTCCTGTTTCAGGAGTACTGCTACTCCTTCCCTTGCTCTTGTCCTCTCACTAACCCCTGACTTTACTCCCAAGACATTCCCAAACCACTCTTCCCCTTTACCCTTGAGCTTCGTTTCACTCAGAGCCAAAACATCCATGTTCCTTTCCTCAAACATACTACCTATCTCTCCTTTTTTCACATCTTGGTTACAGCCACACACATTTAGATACCCCAGTCTGAGCCTTCGAGGATTATGAGCACCCCCCGCGTGACTCCTTCTTCTGTTTCCCATTTTAGAAAGTTAAAAAAAAATACAAGGAGGGGAGGATTTCTGGCCCCCCGCTCCCGTCCCCTCTAGTCGCCTTCTGCGATCACAATTTTGCGCGTGATCAAGATATTCCTATGAGTCCACGGGGAAAATGAAACACGAAAAGTTCCCAAGTGCACTTTCGTGTAATAATCACATCATCAGGGGAGACACAAGAGAGAAATATAACAGTCAGTTGATATACATCGAAGAGACGAAGCTAGGACGCCATTTGGTAGCATGTGATTGTCCAAAACATACAACGAGCGTTCATAAACTTATCATTTTACAAATCTTATCAACAATAGAGTTATCTGATTTGTGCAGACCATCACTAATATTAAGATTATAATTTTTTGTGTATTCAATAATAGAAGATTCAATGATATTTCTCTTGTTAATAGAGTTAGAGTTAATAACTGAGATGGCGTTACTCCAGTCAATACAATGATCATAGCTTTTAACATGATTAAACAAGGCATTTGATTCTTGTCCCGTTATACTAAATTTATGTTGCTTAAGTCTAACAGAAAGATCCTTACCAGTCTGACAAACATAAAATTTATCACAGTTTCCACAAGGGACTTTATAGATGCATCCAAGAGAATTTTCTGGTGAATTCCTGATTAAGATATTCTTTATAGTATTATTGTTGCTAAAGGCAACATTTACATTGAAGAATTTAAGCAACATGTAAAGCAAAGTGAAACTATTATCAAAAAGGAGAACTAAAAGATTCTTGGTGTCAATGGGAGGTTTGGGCTCAACTCTATGAAATGATTTCTTTGCTAACTTAAGGGATTTATCATTTTGAAAGATCTAGGGTACTTTAACTTAGATCCAATAGAATATATCTTCTCAAACTCATCATCAATAAACTCTGAACTGCTGTATATGCTAAACTTAAACTTGTTTCCTTGTCTATGGATCATGCAATCTAAAATTGGTAACATACCATTATTTTCATTTTCTACAGTAAATTTGATGGAAGGTACTAAATTGTTAGGTAAGGGGAGACATATTTGTAAATTTTCATTTGTTGGCCAAACACAAAGAACATCATCTACATACCTAAACCAAATTGCATTAGAAGGTAAGATATCCTTTAGTAATTTTGTTTAAAAAAATTCCATATAGAGATTACTTAGCACAGGTGAAAGAGGGTTACCAGTTGCCGTACCAAATTTTTGAGCATAATAATCTCCATTAAATTGAAATACACAGTCTTTTGCACACAATTTTATCAGTTCAATGGATTTAGACTTTGAAACAGGTAAATGAATATCATCCAAGACATCAAATAAATATTCTAAAAGGTCATCAACTGGAACTTTAGTGAAAAGTGAAGAAACATCAAAGCTAACGAGTTTGAAATCAAAATTAACATTGAGATTGTTTAACTTGTTGACTAAATTTACATTGTTCATGATATTAGAATTTGATACCTTACCCACTAAAGGGCTTAATAAAGAAACTAACCATTTTGACAATTTATATGTGATGGAGCCTACTGAACTCACTATAGGTCTTGCTGGTCAGACTGGTAAGGATCTTTCTGTTAGACTTAAGCAACATAAATATAGTATAAGAACGGGACAAGAGTCAAATGCTTTGTTTAATCATGTTAAAAGCTATGATCATTGTATTGACTGGAGTAACGCCATCCCAGTTATTAACTCTAACTCTATTACCAAGAGAAATATCATTGAATCTTCTATTATTAAATACACAAAGAATTATAATCTTAATATTAGTGATGGTCTATACAAATTAGATAACTTTATTGTTGATAAGATTTGTAAAATGATAAGTTTATGAAAGCTCGTTGTATGTTTTGGACAATCACATGTTTACCAAATGGCGTCCTAGCTTCGGCTCTTCGATGTATATCAACTGACTGTTATATTTCTCTCTTGTGTCTCCCCTGATGATGTGAATATTACACGAAAGTGCACTTGGGAACTGTTCGTGTTTCATTTTCCCCGTGGACTCATAGGAATATATATATATATATATATATATATATATATATATATATATATATATATATATATATATATATATATATATATATATATATATATATATATATATATATTGGGAGGTGAGTTTGAATGGAGAAAAACTGGAGGAAGTGAAGTGTTTTAGATATCTGGGAGTGGATCTGGCAGCGGATGGAACCATGGAAGCGGAAGTGGATCATAGGGTGGGGGAGGGGGCGAAAATTCTGGGGGCCTTGAAGAATGTGTGGAAGTCGAGAACATTATCTCGGAAAGCAAAAATGGGTATGTTTGAAGGAATAGTGGTTCCAACAATGTTGTATGGTTGCGAGGCGTGGGCTATGGATAGAGTTGTGCGCAGGAGGATGGATGTGCTGGAAATGAGATGTTTGAGGACAATGTGTGGTGTGAGGTGGTTTGATCGAGTGAGTAACGTAAGGGTAAGAGAGATGTGTGGAAATAAAAAGAGCGTGGTTGAGAGAGCAGAAGAGGGTCTTTTGAAGTGGTTTGGGCACATGGAGAGAATGAGTGAGGAAAGATTGACCAAGAGGATATATGTGTCGGAGGTGGAGGGAACGAGGAGAAGAGGGAGACCAAATTGGAGGTGGAAAGATGGAGTGAAAAAGATTTTGTGGGATCGGGGCCTGAACATGCAGGAGGGTGAAAGGAGGGCAAGGAATAGAGTGAATTGGAGCGATGTGGTATACCGGGGTTGACGTGCTGTCAGTGGATTGAAGCAAGGCATGTGAAGCGTCTGGGGTAAACCATGGAAAGCTGTGTAGGTATGTATATTTGCGTGTGTGGACGTATGTATATACATGTGTATGGGGGGGGGGGTTGGGCCATTTCTTTCGTCTGTTTCCTTGCGCTACCTCGCAAACGCGGGAGACAGCGACAAAGTATAATAATAAAAAATATATATATATATATATATATATATATATATATATATATATATATATATATATCTTTATATATATATACATATATATATATATATATATATATATATATATATATATATATATATATATATATATATATATATATATATATATATATATATATATATTTTTTTTTTTTTTTTTTTTTTTTTGTCATACTATTCGCTATTTCCCGCGATAGCGAGGTAGCGTTAAGAACAGAGGACTGGGCCTTTGACTGAATATCCTCACCTGGCCCTCTTCTCTGTTCCTTCTTTTAGAAAATTAAAAAAAAAAAAAAACGAGAGGGGAGGATTTCCAGCCCCCCGCTCCCTTCCCTTTTAGTCGCCTTCTACGACACGCAGGGAATACGTGAAAAGTATTCTTTCTCCCCTATCCCCAGGGATAATATACATATAATATATATATATATATATATATATATATATATATATATATATATATATATATATATATGTATTATTATTTATTTTATTATACTTTGTCGCTGTTTGCGAGGTAGCGCAAGGAAACAGACGAAAGAAATGGCCCAACCCCCCCCCCCCCATACACATGTATATACATACGTCCACACACGCAAATATACATACCTACACAGCTTTCCATGGTTTACCCCAGACGCTTCACATGCCTTGCTTCAATCCACTGACAGCACGTCAACCCCGGTATACCACATCGCTCCAATTCACTCTATTCCTTGCCCTCCTTTCACCCTCCTGCATGTTCAGGCCCCGATCACACAAAATCTTTTTCACTCCATCTTTCCACCTCCAATTTGGTCTCCCTCTTCTCCTTGTTCCCTCCACCTCCGACACATATATCCTCTTGGTCAATCTTTCCTCACTCATCCTCTCCATGTGCCCAAACCACTTCAAAAGACCCTCTTCTGCTCTCTCAACCACGCTCTTTTTATTTCCACACATCTCTCTTACCCTTACGTTACTCACTCGATCAAACCACCTCACACCACACATTGTCCTCAAACATCTCATTTCCAGCACATCCATCCTCCTGCGCACGACTCTATCCATAGCCCACGCCTCGCAACCATACAACATTGTTGGAACCACTATTCCTTCAAACATACCCATTTTTGCTTTCCGAGATAATGTTCTCGACTTCCACACATTCTTCAAGGCCCCCAGGATTTTCGCCCCCTCCCCCACCCTATGATCCACTTCCGCTTCCATGGTTCCATCCGCTGCCAGATCCACTCCCAGATATCTAAAACACTTCACTTCCTCCAGTTTTTCTCCATTCAAACTCACCTCCCAATTGACTTGACCCTCAACCCTACTGTACCTAATAACCTTGCTCTTATTCACATTTACTCTTAACTTTCTTCTTCCACACACTTTTCCAAACTCAGTCACCAGCTTCTGCAGTTTCTCACATGAATCAGCCACCAGCGCTGTATCATCAGCGAACAACAACTGACTCACTTCCCAAGCTCTCTCATCCCCAACAGACTTCATACTTGCCCCTCTTTCCAAAACTCTTGCATTCACCTCCCTAACAACCCCATCCATAAATAAATTAAACAACCATGGAGACATCACACACCCCTGCCGCAAACCTATATTCACTGAGAACCAATCACTTTCCTCTCTTCCTACACGTACACATGCCTTACATCCTCGATATATATATATATATATATATATATATATATATATATATATATATATATATATATATATATATATATATATATATATATATATATATATATATATATATATATATATATATCTGTATATAGATGGATAAAGTTGTGCGGAGGAGGATAGATGTGTTGGAAATGAGATGTTTGAGGACAATATGTGGTGTGAGGTGGTGTGATCGAGTAAGTAATGAAAGGGTAAGAGTGATGTGTGGGAATAAAACGAGTGTGGTTGAGAGAGCAGAAGAGGGTGTGTTGAAATGGTTTGGTCTCATAGAGAGAATAAGGGAGGAAAGATTGACAAAGAGGATATAAGTGTCAGAGGAGGAGGGAACGAGGAGAAGTGGGAGACCAAATTGGAGGTGGAAAGATGGAGGGAAAAAGATTTTGAGCGATCGGGGCCTGAACATGCAAGAGGGTGAAAGGCGTGCAAGTAATAGAGTGAACTGGAACGATGTGGTATACCGGGGTCGACGTACTGTCAATGGATTGAACGAGGGCATGTGAAGCGTCTTGGGTTAACCATGGGAAATTTTGTGGGGCCTGGATGTGGAAAGGGAGCTGCGGTTTCGGTGCATTATACATGACAGGTAGAGACCGAGTGTGAACGAATGTGGCCTTTGATGTCTCTTCCTAGTGCTATCTGGCGCTCATGCAGGGGGAGGGAGAGGGTGTAAATTGGAGGTGGAAAGATGGAGGGAAAAAGATTTTGAGAGATCGGGGCCTGAACATGCAAGAGGGTGAAAGGCGTGCAAGTAATAGAGTGAATTGGAACGATGTGGTATACCGGGGTCGACGTACTGTCAATGGATTGAACGAGGGCATGTGAAGCGTCTTGGGTTAACCATAGGAAATTTTGTGGGGCCTGGGTGTGGAAAGGGAGCTGTGGTTTCGGTGCATTATACATGACAGGTAGAGACTGAGTGTGAACGAATGTGGCCTTTGGTGTCTCTTCCTAGTGCTATCTGGCGCTCATGCGCGGGGAGGGAGAGGGTGTAAACCCCGTTGCTCACCATTGTGAGAAGAAGGGTATTCGAGTACATATTTACTATCAGCCAGGCCCATAGCCTAGCGGTTAGCATTCCCGCCTCTTGCACAAGGGTCCCGGGTTCGATCCAGGCTGTTGGAGATTTGTATGTTCTATGAAGGTGCGCGTTTCTATGCACTATGTTCGTGTATATGTATGTATATATATATACACGTTCTGTTCCGCTGAGCCATAAAACTTCGCTACCCGGAGATTTCTGTCTTCTTCAGCATGTGATCTGAGCGTTGTATAAATTTTCAGGAAAGTATTGAGTCTAAGTAAAATGCCAAATAGAAAATTTGAGATTACTGTACTTCATAACCCAAGGCTTTCAGTGTCCATCATTGCAGTGTGTGTGATAGCTCCCCTTCACCACCACAACCATGCCTGAATCCCCATGAAGCATAGCAGCCATCAATTCTTGTCACAATTCCATTCCATCAAGACAGCGAGTTCATGATTTCACAGACTTTATCCTTATAATGCATTTTGTGTGTCAGTAACAAGACGCGTTACTGTATCTGGTATGATAAGACTAAAATGATTTAGTCCAATAAGCAAATTGTGAGCATCCATAATCATAAGCAACGGAGAAAAAACGTGGTGCAGCTGGTGGGGTGTCTGATCATGACTTGATAGAGGCTTTGAGAAATGCGTAAATGATGTGCATGGAAAGAAGGTGGTAACAGTGAGTGAAGTAGAGAGAAAGGGTTGTGTGAAGAGGAACTAGGAGAGACTGAGTGTAGAATGGCAAAGGGTGAAATTAGATGAAGCCAAGGTAGAGGATGTGAAATGAAAAGTATTTTTGGGAAGCGCTGCTAACATGTGCGAGAGAAGTGTGTGGCATGCGAAAGATGGGAGGTGGGCATGTAGCAGAGGGTAGTGAATGGTGGGAAAAAGATACTGAGCTGCAAGTGAAAGAGAGAAGAGACGTATGGGTGTTACTTGCAGGGAAAGAGTGCGAGTGATTGGGAGATTTATAAGACAAGGTCATGGGAGTTGAAGAGAAGGTTAGGGGGGGTGGGGGGGGTAAGGCGAAAAGAGGGTAGGTGAGAGCTGTGGGTGAGCTCCTATTTTCAAACTTTAGGGAGAATAAAAAGTGCTTTGCATGTTGGTTAATAGAGTGCGAAAAACAAGAAAACAAATAGGAACACCGATGAAGTGGCTAACGAGGAAACGGTAACATGTAGAAATGAGGTAAAGAAGACATGGAGTGAGTGTATTGAAAGACTGTTATGTCCCAAGATAAAATGGCATATGTAAGGTGTTTTGGAGGTATGCGAAGTGAGAGATTCGGGGCAAACGGTTTGATTAAATAGACGATGTTACCATAAAATAAAATACGGCAAAGCGACGCTAAAGAATGGAATTGCTTTATTTTTCTATGTGTGATTTTGTTGCTCATCAAATTTTTTTTAGGGTTTTCTGTGTATGTATGGATCTTGGTGATGTGCCTGAGGAGTGGTGGAATGCCTATATAGTGCCACTGTATAAAGAAAATGGAGAACAAGTTCTCTCTTCAAACTCACACTCCAACCAACGTATCTCTCTCCTTTGCTGAGCCTAATTTTCCAACTATTCCTTCACACACGCTCAGCGATCTTATTTCACATATTTTCCCTCAGACTCTGCATGTTCTCATTCGAAAGTACCACCAACGCTCTGTCATCAGCAAACAGGAACTGACTCCTCTCTCAGGCCCCTAACCCCTGAAGTACTGCAGACCTACCCCTCTCCCCATAGCCCCCGCATTCACCTCCCTCATCACCTCACCAATAGACAGTTTAAAAAGTAACATCTCACTCCTTGCGCAGATCCACCTTCATCTACAACCACTCACAATCCTCGCCTTGGTGGAAACTCCTCGCTGCTTCTGAGAGATTTTCCTCCAGAAACAGATTCACGTAAGCTTCCACAAAGCGCCTCTATCAACCCTATTACATGCTTTCTCGAGATCTATAAACGCCGCATACAAGTCCGTCTGTCTTTTCTGAGGGTTTGAAACAAATTCTTCATAGCAGAGAAATAATCTATACATCCTTTACCACTTCTTAAACCACATTATTCCTCCCCAGTCTGATGCGCCGTGCATGACACCACCCTCTTAATAATACCACACTCCCATTTAACCTACCAGGTTCAAGTCAATGAATATGTAACTCTGCAATTCGAATATTTACTTTTGTCTTCGCTGCCTTTATACAGGGGCGTTTTACAGATATTCCACCAATCCTCAGGAACATCACCATGATCCATACACACATTGGAAATCATAACTAACCCATCAACAACAAGTTACTTCTTTTCTAAAGAAATTCAACTGCAGTGCCATCCACTCCAGCCGAATTGCGATGCCTCATCTTATGCAAGGCTTTTAGTACATCCCTTTTCAACATATTGCTTGTCATGACTCTCTTGGCTGGCATACATCCATGCACAAAAACACCCCGCTTCACCACCCCAACACCAAACACAGTCCTTCACAACGTTGACTTCATCTTCTCTTCACCTCATCACTACCAGTTACCGCTTTCTCATCTACCTCCTTCTCTGATACCCCCATTTTTCTCTTGTTTTTCTCACGCAATTAACCTACTTCCAAAACATTTTCTCATTCTCCCTGAAGTTTGCTTACTCTCGCTCATCCAAATTCTTATTTGCCCACCTTTTTAACCCATGCACCTTTCTCTTGACCTCCTACCGCTTTCTCTTGTACGGTTCCTAATCACTGATGCTCCTTCCCTGCAAATAACACCCACACATCTTTTTCCCTTTCCTTATCCCACCATTAACTTCCCTTTTCACAATCCTACCCCCTCCCTTCACCCTCCGCTTGTCACCACTACTCTCACACATGCCAGCACTACTTCCCTCACCACTACTCTCACACATGCCAGCAGTAATTCCCTCACCACTACTCTCACACATGCCAGCACTACTTACTTCCCTCACCACTACTCTCACACATTCCAGCACTACTTCCCTCACCCATTCCGGTAACTTCATTTACTCTCTCCTTTTGCCATCCAACACTTCAACCATCTTGGTATCTCTTCCTACTCGCCTCTTTTAGCACTCCCCTCCCACCCATGACATGAGGGAGATAAACAGACACAGGGAAGGAAGATGTTTGCGAGGGAGAGAAAAACCTAGGAAGAGAGATGAGGGAGAGAAGGTGAATAAACGGTAAGGTGTGAGGGAAGGAAAGGATAGAGAAAGGTTAAAGAGAAGGGAGATAGATAATGTCAGGGAGGAGGGAGGTAGAGTGTGGAGGGAAATTTGTTTGCGAACAAGTATGAACCAGATAAGCAGTGAAGGAGGTGGATGAGGGATGGTGTGAGGGGGACATGAGAGAAGGGAGGAAGAGTGAGGGATAGTGTGACAGGGACATAAGAGAAGGAGGGAGGGGGATTTGGGGTGCTGTGAGTGGGACATGAGGGAAGGAGGGAGAGGGGATGGGAGCGTGAGGTTGACGCTAGGTGTTCGTGCTCGTAAAGATGTTGGTTTGCTTTCCGACATAGATTCTGGGGAGGTATCTGTGTGACCAGTTATTACTGGATTTGTTCATTCTTCGTCTGCCTATGATGGCCAAACCATCACCTCTCCAAGCAAGACAGTTTATCATATAAGCAGCTGTTAGCAAAACCATGTCTTTGATCGACTGTAATCATGTACATTTAGGTATGATGATTAAATGTCTTCTTCGTAGTAAACTGAATGATATCTTGATGATAAACTGTGTTAAAATTATACCTAAAAGTTAGAAAATAGTTTTTTTTTTCTAATTCGCCTAACATTATCAGTAACAACTGCTCCAACCTTCACGAGAATTTCATACCCTGTTCACGTGATGTTGCATGCAGACAATAACATGCAGTTATACTGTACGTACCTGGTTGGCGTCGGCTGTCTCGCCAAAGGCCCGGCAACATATTCCAGTTGCTCCAGGTTATGTACCTCCTCCTCCCAACGCGTGATGACCCATAAGTGTTGGACGGAATTTATGGTCACATCCTTTGCTAGACCAGGTACAAACCTGACATCGTATGTCTCACATTATCCTGTGTAAACTGGATTGTGGCATTGCACGGAGACATGATTATCTTCTTTTATATTGTTGTTACTCCTCCACTTACCAACCTCCAGTTGAACATTCTACAACTAGATTTCTTTTAATTCAAATTTCCTCAATTCACTCGGCCTGCTCTTTGTAGATGGAAGATAACAATGAACGTGACGATAAATCAACCGCACAAATGACATCATACAACTCACACGAGCTGCCTTTGTGATAGTAAGGTGACCGAGTGCTTAGTAACTCAGCATGGAGGAGCGGTGCGTGCCTCGCTTGCTGTCTCTGTAACTATGGCCTCCTCAGACTCCCATGATACGTCCTTGACCACATGCAACATTGATGAGAGTTGACGTATCATCTATGTTATAGAAATATCATGAATCACTGTAGTGATTTTTGTCATTATATGAAATATTTTCTTTCAGTTATGCAAAAGAAAGCGACATAACTATCCTGAGATAATTTCACGTACCAGGTTCAAGCTCAAGATAGATAAGAGGCAGAGTAAAGCTCCGGTTGGTCTGCAGTGATCATTTGTTTTACGTTATGATCTCGGTAGACAAGAAGACGAGAATGATTCGCCTCTGGTTGTTCATGAAATATCTTAATGATATGATTTATAACAAAAGGTTGAGGTAGTATACTACTCTCTCACCCCAACTTCCTTTATCATCATATCAGTGTCATGCTAGGTAGAGCCCAGAAGCCTATTTTTACAATTTTAACATAAAATAACATATTTTGTCGTAATATGCCTATCTGGCATAGTTTCATGGATTCCTACATCATTCTTCTGTCAGAGAGACTCCTAAGTAGTTTTGAGTTATCATTTGGCTCTCTTACAGACAAGAAAATACCCAGCTCCTTTCCATGAAGCAGAGTACCTGATGTTAATACTGATCACTTCGTGCGTCACTCCTCAGACGGGTACTTGAGGCGTGTGTGCGGGAGGGAGGTGGGAGTATAAACCCAGCACGGCGTCCCGTCCTCTTTCCAACACTGCTGGACACATACCACTCACACTGCCTGGAGCCAGTGAGTCTTCAGAACTTGATATTTTAATCAAGGAGTTTGGTAGCAATGTGTTGTCTACACATGGGTCAGTATCATGCCGCAAAATGTGCGGAAAATCAGCAACCTACGAAAATTACTTTGTTGTTCGACATATAGAGACTCGTAATCACATAGTTACCGTTGCTAGTAAACTTAGTCAGTGGAGTACATGACCAGCTTCAGGTTTGACCGTCTCAACTATAATTGGACATGTGCAGAGCATTGTGGACACTGGAAAAGAAATCTGAAGTGTTCTGGTGAGAAGTATCTCCCAAGGAAAATGTCCCACGTGAAGCAGAGTTAGAATAGAATTATGTGGACACGTTATTTTGCCGCTATACAAAGTAATTGTGTGAAAGTTGCAAACACATTGACAAAACAACATATGTTGTAGGATGATGTATTGCCAACATGATTATTGAAATATGAAGATTTTATGTTTTCTTCAATTTGAGTAAAAAAGAAAAATTAGGATGGGAGAATCTGCCAAGGTGATAATAATATAGTTACTGTATGGCGCATTTTTGGTCACGTTTTCTTTATCAGAAGCAGAAAGTTTATACTGAGAAAATGAAAGAAAATGACCTTTAATTTTGCAATAATTTGTTTAACTATTATCAATTTCACGAATAGTATCTTGATATTATGCGTAATATTAGTATAATGATTCTTTGAAGTGATATAATTCATGATTTTTTAGGTTTAATATTGCCTATCTTTGCCTATTACGGCGGTTTGCCTTGCCTATTTGCGTCCATTTTAGAGATATTTCAAGCATCTAACATCCTAGCTGTCATGGTATCGTCCGTTCCCCATCAACTCCTGGTGGTGCAGATCTTCCCTCATTAACCACACAGAGTAGCTCACCTCTCGCTCTACCGACACATGTCTCATTCTTCAGTGTACTTACAATGGCTGTGTACTAATGTACTTCTAAAACCTACTTTAGCTTCGTAATGAAGCCTGCGCTACCGGGGGGTAACACGGCAGAACCTGCCATCACAGCCCATCTCTAAGTAATTTGACGTCAGGATCAGCATGAGTGTTGCCATTCACTTCTTTCTGACACTGAAATTATTTTGCCTTTTTTTTTTTTCCAGTTCTTTCTTGATTTTATCATTTGGCTTTGCACTCCTGTATTTTATGCACTTTTTGGAAGGGGATTACACCACCTCTGAACTTATCTATCTTTAACATACGTCTGTGGTAGCCTCATCATTACCCAATATTTCAGCGTCATCGTATTCCCCAGAAAGGGTTATCATCCCCTCCCAATGAGGTTGCTGGGTTCCATACTACCCAGGACTTCGTGTCGAGCATTAACACCACCAGCCAAAACATCATTGAATAAGCACTCGGGCATACCATCAATATCCAACCTCTAAGTATATATATATATATATATATATATATATATATATATATATATATATATATATATATATACACACACAAGAAAAAAGGGCATAGGAACGCGCACCTTCATAGAACATACAAACCTCCAACAGCCAGGATCGAATCCGGGACCACTGTGCGACAGGCGGCAATGCTACCGCTAGGCTATGGGCCTGGGCGGAAGCATTCCCGCCTGTCGCACAGTGGTCCCGTGTTCGATCCTGGCTGTTGGAGGTTTGTATGATATACATATATATATATATATATATATATATATATATATATATATATATATATACATATATATATATATGTATATATATATATATATATATATATATATATATATATATATATATATATATATATATATATATATATATCATATTCACATCTATTATGCTTAGTCGTTGTCTCCCGCGTTAGTAAGGTAGCGCAAGGAAAGAGACGAAAGAAATGGCCCGACTCACCCACATACACATGCATATACGTAAACGCCCACACACGAACAAATACATACCTATACATTTCAACATATACATACACAGACATATACATACATACACGTGTATATACATCCACACTTGCTGCCTTTACCCATATTCGTCGCCACCCCGCCGCACATGAAATGGCACCCCCCCACTTCCCCCGCGCAAGCGCGAGGCAGCGGTAAGAAAAGACAAAAAAAAGAGAAGAAAAGCCACATTCGTTCACACTCAGTCTCTAGCTGTCATGTGTAATGCACCGAAACCACAGCTCCCTTTCCACATCCAGGCCCAACAAAACTTTCCATGGTTTACCCCAGACGCTTCACATGCCCTAGTTCAATCCATTAACAGCGCGTCAACCCTGGAATACCAGATCGTTCCAGTTCACTATATTCCTTGCACGCCTTTCACCTTCCTGTATGTTCAGGCCCCGATCGCTTAAAATCTTTTTCACTCCATCCCTCTACCTCCAATTTGGTCTCCCACTTCTCGTTCCCTCCATCTCTGGCACGTATACCCTCTTTGTCAGTCTTTCCTCACTTATTCTCTCCATGTGACCAAGCTATTTCAATACACCCTGTTTTGCTCTCTCAACCACACTCTTTTTATTACCACACATCTCTCGTACCCTTTCATTACTTACTCGATCAAACCACATCACACCACATATTGTCCTCATACATTTCATTTCCAACACATCCACCCTCTTATCTATAGTCCGTGTCTCGCAACCATATAACATTGTTGGAAGCACTATTTCTTCAAACATACCCATTTTTGCTCTCCGAGATAACGTTCTCGCCTTCCACACATTCTTCAACGCTCCCAGAATCTTCGCGCCCTCCACCATGTGAGTGACGTCCGCTTCCACGGTTATGTCTACAGCTAAATCCATTCCAGATATCTAAAACACATCCTCCAGTTTTTCTTCATTCAAACTTACCTCCCAATTTACTTGTCCCTCAACCCTACTGAACTTAATAACCTTGCTCTTATTCACATTTACTCTCAGCTTTCTTCTTTCACGTACTTTACCAAACTCAGTCATCAACTTCTGCAGTTTCTCACCCGATTCAGCCACCAGCGGTGCATCATCAGTGAAAAACAACTGACTCACTTCCCAAGCCCTCTCATCCACAACAGACTGCATACTTGCCCTTCTCTTGCATTTACCTCCCTAACAACCCAATCCATGAACAAATTAAACAACAATGGAGATATCACGCCCCCCTACCTCAAACCGACATTCACTGAGAACCAATCACTTTCCTCTCTTCCTACACGTACACATGCCTTACATCCTTGATAAAAACTTTTCACTGCTTCTAGCAACTTACCTCCCTCACCATATACTCTTAATGCCTTCCACAAAGCATCTCTATCAACTCTATCATATGCATTCTCCAGATCCATAAATGTCATATACAAATCCATTTGTTTTTCTAAGTATTTCTCACATACATTCTTCAAAGCAAACACCTAATCCACACATCCTCTACCACTTCTAAAACCACACTGCTCTTCCCCAGTCTGGTGCTCTGTACATGCCTTCACCTTCTCTGTCAATACCCTCCCATATAATTTCTCAGGAATACTCGACAAACTTATACCTCTGTAATTTGAACACTTTGCCTTTATACAATGGCACTATGCATGCATTCCTCCAATCCTCAGGCACTTCACCATGAGCCATGCATACATTGAATTTCCTCACCAACCAGTCAACAACACAGTCACCCCCTTTTTTAATAAATTCCACTGCAATACCATCTAAACAACCCGCCTTGCCGGCTTTCTTCTTCCGCAAAGCTTTCACTACCTCTTCTCTGTTTACCAAATCATTCTCCCTAACCCTCTCACTTCGCACACCACCTCGACCAAAAGACCTTATGTCTACCTCCCTCAAAATACTCACTCCATCTCCTTCGCACATTACTACTACTTGTTATCACCTCTCCATTAGCCCCCTTCACCGATGTTTCCATTTGTTCTCTTGTCTTAAGCACTTTATTTTCTTCCTTCGAAACATCTTTTTATTCTCCTTAGAATTTAATGATTCTCTCTCACCCCAACTCTCATTTCCCTCTTTTCACCTCTTGCACCTTTCTCTTAACCTCTTGCCTCTTTCTTTTATACATCTCCCAGTTACTTGCACTATTTCCCTGCAAAAAATCGTCCAAATGCCTCTCTCTTCTCTTTCACTAATAATCTTACTTCTTCATCCCACCACTCACTACCCTTTCTAATCTGCCCACCTCCCACGCTTCTCATGCCACATGCATCTTTTGAACGAGCCATCACTGCTTCCCTAAATACATCCCATTCCTCCCCCACTCCCCTTACGTCCTTTGCTCTCACCTTATTCCATTTTGCACTCATTCTCTCCTGGTATTTCCTCACACTATCACCAATCTTTTCACCCCAACATTCTCTCTTCTTTTCTGAAAACCTCTACAAATCTTCACCTTCGCCTCCACAAGATAATGACCAGACATCCCTCCAGTTGCACCTCTCAGCATATTAACAACCAAAAGTCTCTCTTTACGCGCCTATCAATTAACACGTAATCCAATAACGCTCTCTGGCCATCTCTCCTACTTACATACGTATCCTTATTTATATCTCTCTTTTTAAACCAGGTATTCCCAATCACCGGTCCTTTTTCAGCATACAAATCTACAAGCTCTTCACCATTTCCATTTACAACACTGAACATCCCATGTACACCAATTATTCCCTCAACTGCCACATTACGCACCTTTGCATTAAAATAACCCATCACTACGACCCGGTCTCGTGCATCAAAACTACTAACACACTCACTCAGCTGCTCCCAAAACACTTGCCTCTCATGATCTTTCTTCTCATGCCCAGGTGCATAAGCACCAATAATCACCCATCTCTCCATCCATATTCAGTTTTACCCATATCAATCTTACACTCTATCACATACTCCCACCACTGTTTCAGGAGTAATGCTACTCCTTCCTTTGCTCTTGTCGTCTCACCAACCCTTGACTTTACTCCCAAAACATTCCCAACCTATTCTTTCCCTTTACCCTTGAGCTTCGTTACACTCAGAGCCAAAACATCCAGGTTCCTTTTCTCAAACATATTACCTATCTCTCTTTTTTATCATCTTGGTTACATCCACACACATTTAGACACCCCAATCTGAGCCTTTAGGGAGGATGAGCACTCCCCGCAAGACTTCTTCTTTTGTTTCCCCTTTTAAAAAGTTAAAATACAAGGAGGGGAAGGTTTCTAGCCCCCCGATCTCGTCTCCTTTAGTCGCCTTCTACGCCACGTGGGGAATGCGTGGGATATCCCCAGGGATAATATACATATATATATATATATATATATATATACGAACATAGTGCATAGCAACGCGCACTTTCATAGAATATACAAACCTCTAACAGCCGGGATCGAACCCGGGACCCCTGTGCAAGAGGCGGGTATGTAACCGATAGGCTATGGGGCTATGGCCTATATATTTGGTAAACATGCGACTGTCCAAGATTGTCTTAGACGATCGCATGTTTACCAAATGGCGTCCTAGCTACGGCTCTTCGTTGTATATCAACTGACTGTTATATATCTCTATTGTGTCTCCCCTGATGATATGATTATTACGCGAAAGTGCGCTTCGACACTTATCGTGTCTCATTTTCCCAGTGGACTCATAGGAATATATATTTACATACATATATATATATATATATATATATATATATATATATATATATATATATATATATATATATATATATATATATATATGTGTATATATATATATATATATATATATATATATATATATATATATATATATAGAAGGCGACTAAAGGGGAAGGGAGCGGGGGGCTGGAAATCCTCCCCTCTCAATTTTTTTTTTAATTTTCCAAAAGAAGGAACAGAGAAGGGGGCCAGGTGAGGATATTCCCTCAATGGCCCAGTTCTCTGTTCTTAACGCTACCTCGCTAACGCGGGAAATGGCGAATAGTTTGAAAAAAAAAAAAAAAAACATATATATATATATATATATATATATATATATATATATATATATATATATATATATATATATATATATATGCACGAGCGGGGGGCTGGAAATCCTCCCCTCTCGTTTTTTTTTTTTTAATTTTCCAAAAGAAGGAACAGAAAAGAGGGCAAGGTGAGGATATTCCCTCAAAGGCCCAGTCCTCTGTTCTTAACGCTACCTCGCTATCGCGGGAAATGGCGAATAGTATGAAAAAAAAATTATATATATATATATATATATATAAATATATATATATATATATATATATCATACAAACCTCCAACAGCCAGCATCGAACCGGGACCCCTGTGCAAGAGGCAGGAATGCTAACCGCTAG